>NC_056741.1:1945833026-1945893026 GCF_019279795.1 Protopterus annectens
GGGTGAACTTTCTATTTCCAATCCATTCATCAAGATTTCTCTTGAAGAGGGCCAGTGAGGTGCTCTGCTTGACATGTATGGGAAGTCTATTCCAGAGCATGGGCAGTCTCTGGGTTATGAACCTGTCCCTCCAGCATGTTCTGTTGATTGTGGTAATGAGGTTGAGGACTCTGCAACATGTGGTGCGGAGGGATTGGGATTTCTTTAGATGTAGCATTTCTAACACAGCTAGGTCAGACATGGCTTTGTAAGTCAAGCAGAGATCACCTCTTAGCAGACGATATGAGACAGAGAATAGCTGGAGTTTTTTGAGTCTGTCCATGTAGGACATGTGTTTAAGGCCTAGGATCTTCTTTGTGAGGTACTTTTGTGGCCTTTCCAGCTGTTGCATGTGTCTAGTGAGGTACATACCAAATGGGGCATTATACTCGATGACTGGCCTAATGAGGGAAGAGTAGAAAGACATGATGACCTCTTTCTTCCTGGATGCAAAACCCTTGGTAATGAGATGTGCCACATAGAAGGACCTTCTGACCACAGTGGCAATGTGGTGGTCGAAGGAGAGGTTGCTGTCAACCTATGTCCCCAGATCTGTTCTAACACCTTCAGTGTTCAGTGGACTCCCATCGATGTGGTAATTAGTGGGAACTGAGTTTTTCCCAAAGGGGATGGCGACGCATTTTTTGGCATTAAGCCTAAGGCCATGGTTTCTACACCAATCATTGGTCTCAGTGAGGCCTTTCTGTAGGATGTCTGCATCACTTGGGGAGTTAATAATGTTTTCCCAGCTTGCAGTCGTCTGCGAAATTGGACAGCCATAGTCCCTCTGTGTTGGCCTGGACTTCTGAGAAGTAGATGCCAAACAGGAGAGGACTCAGGACCGATCCCTGTGGGACTCCACTCGTGACTGGTTGGCAGTTTGACTTGGAGTCCACTACTTTCACACTGTGGGTTCTTTCTGTGAGCCAATTTGAAACCCACCTAGTGATATAGGGGTTGATGCTTAGTTTCATGAGTTTATCAATAATTCCTGAGTGGGGAATGGTATCAAAGGCCTTAGCCAGATCGAGGTAGGCTGTATGAACTGCCTTGCCCTCATCCACAGCTCTGGTGACTGACTCTAAGAAGTCAACCAGGTTGAGCAGGCATGAATCTACCTTTCACAAAACCAAATTTTGTGGGATCTAGAGTTTGGAGATTCCCTACATCCTTGTTAATTAGGTCCATGATGATGTGCTCCATAGCCTTACATGTCAGGCTAATGGAATGATAATTTCCAGGGTCTGTAGTCACTCCTCCTTTATGGAGATGGATGACTGTAGCAGTGCGCCATTCGGTAGGGACAAAGCCTGAGGTGAGGCTGTGATTGAACAGGGCACATAGATGTGGTGCTAGTTCACTTTGTAGTTCATGTAGAACACATCCAGGAATATTGTCGGGTCCCATGGAAGCTATATTCTTGGCCTTGGACAATGCAGCTTTAACCTGTGCTGCAGTAATGCTGGGTGCCTGGCATTCCTCTGGTATTGTGATTGGTCCTTTGGGGGGAGAGAGGGATAAAGTTGGTACTAAATCTGTCAGCCAGTATGTTGGCAATATCTGTTGGTTCAGTATAGGAGGTACCATTGTGCAGTAACTCAAAGCAAACCTGGGTATTGCCGTGGAGATTCTTGATATAACTATAGAAGGCTTTGTGGTTGTTTTTAGTGTCTGCCACAATTCTGCCTTCATAGCTGGCTTTAGAGGCTTTGATGAGAGATCTCAACTTTTTGTTGAGGTTAATACGGGAGTTTTTCCTGTCTTGGGACTTCACCTTTTCCTGAAACAGTTTCTTCCTACTGTTGTAGAGTTTATTAATGGCAGGGAACCACCAGATTGGCTTCCTTTTTCTGGAGGAGAGCATCTTGGTTCTGTTGGGTATGGCTAGTTCCATGCATTTATGTACATGTTCGTACAGTGCATTGGTGTATGATTCGGTAGTCATGCATCTATTTTCCATTGACATGGGTGCCATGAAGTTAGCCACCTCTGTTTTTAGGAGCCCAAAGTCAGCTTTGGAGAAGTTTTTCATGGTGGTTACTTTTGTGGGGGGTGTAGGTGAGATGTGGATTTCCAAGGTGATTCATTTGTGGTCGGTTCTAACCAGGGAGGAATTGACTATTGGTGTAGAGCAATGGTTGCCCATGTTAGTAATAACCAGGTCAAGGATGTTGCTTCCTCTAGTGGGGGTAAGAATGAGCTTGTCCAGGGCATTAGAACTGATAAACTCCAGGAAGCATTGGGCCAGTGATTTGGTGCATGAGTAGTTTTCCCAATTGATGGAGGAGTAGTTGAAGTCACCTAGTATGAGAGTGTTGGGTTGGACCCTAATAGTTTCCATGGTGCTTAGAAAAGTAGAGTGAGAGTCTTGGGACATGGTTGGGGACCTATAGCAGGCTATGACCTGAATCGGCATCTTACCCAATGTTAGTTGTACCTGAAGTATCTCAGATGCGTTATGCTGGGCTACTAGTCTGGAGGTGTACATATCCTTTATGAATATGGAGACACTACCACCTTTGGAGCTTTGGTCCATGTTCTGGGTCCTGAAAGGTGTGGAATGAGTTATAGCCTGGTAGCGCAGGGGTGTTTTCTGCCACTTTAAATCAGGTCTCCGTTACAGCACAAATGTCAATGTTCTCCATTTTGAGGAGTGATTTGAGCAAGTGCATCTTGAGATTTAGACTTCTAGCATTGAGCAGCATGACCCTAAGATTGCATTTATTTATAGCTGTTACCGTGGTAATTTGGTCTTTGAAACATCACCTAAAAAAGGCACTATAGGGGTGGCAAGAGCCTTAGCCAGTATCCGGAAACCCAATGGTGACAGATGCAGGCCATCTCTGGCAAAGCATCGAAGTCTGTCAATCATGTCATCCCAAGCAGAGAGATATTGGATCCCCTTAGAATGAAACCAGAAACGTAGCCAATTGTTGAAGTCAGTCATTTTCTGCTTGTACTGTGGTATCATTCTGGGTGACTGTAGGATACTGCTCAGGACTAGGGTCATACCTACCTGGGCCACATAATCCGAGAGCTCCTCCATGTCTTGTAGTCCAGGGAGGTGCATCTCAGGTCATTCACACCCACATGAACAGTGACACAGTCATACTTCTACTTGTTTTGGAGTGGAGTGACCTGAGTGCATGTGTTATGTGTAAAAGGAATATATAAGGAAACAGCTCCAGTACTTAGTAATAATGACCATCCCTCCTGGCATGTCTAAAGGTCAGTTCCCTGTGCTTTCTCCTATTAACCTGGTGAAGTTGGCCATTCTGAGGCAGTGTAGCAACTGCCTCATGTACACAGACAACCCTCTCCTCTTACCTCCCAACACTCAGACTTGTGAGAGATGCACTTATATATCCAAATTGGAAGACATGCACTCTCAAGCCAAGACTGGAATAGCTGGTTAAGAGGAGAAGGTCAACACCTGCACCATACCACATGCAACACGTAACCCTCCAGAACACCCACCATCACAGCTCTCACATAAAAACACAAACCACACACCCACATTCGCTGAGGCTCTGAATAGAAATCTACCCAAACAGTAGAAACCTCCAAGGCAGAAATGCACTCTACCACCACAACACAGCACAAACCACAAGACACCTACACAGTGTGCCCCTCAACCTAAGCCCCTAAGGTAAAACAGCTTGCCCAATGCACTAGTCATAGGTGACTCGATAGTGAGCCACACTGATGTCCCACTCACTAGGTTGAATAAGGAGAAGGTAACAGTCAGCTGTCTATCAGGTGCCAGAATCTGACACATAACACATGTACTCAGGTCACTCCACAACAAGTACAATTATGACTCCTTAATAGCATCCATGAACTACACTCTGTTTTAAAAAGTTGCATCATGATTCACCTGCACCATTTCATCTGCTACAGCAAATTTTCTCCCTGGCTACCATAATTGCTACAACACCTGTTCTTTGTTATATGTTGTTGCATAATACATGTAAATAATTCTAGATTCAATGTATGAACTGTCTTTTAGAGTGCATGAGAAATGACACACTTTTTCAAATTCCAGTGATAGTTTTGTAAAACCTGTCTACTGTGCCATCTTAGCTTATGCAAACTCCAGTAAGCCTATGCTCTTTTGTCTTCCAGGATTCCATCCACTCTCAGTTTCTTTCTACATGCTTTATCCTCCTTTGCATCCAGTTACTGATCTACATTTTCTAGTTGGCCAGCTAATTCTTGTATCCTGTTTCATACTTCATCCACCTGTTGCTTAACTGACATCATAGTTGCCTGTTATGTCTGCAGCAAATCAATGATGCCCTCCTTTCAACAGTCCATAAGTACAACACAAACTAAATTTCACCTACTTCCAAATATCTCATTACTTCTTTAACATTCAACCAAATCAACTGCTTAATCACCTGTGGAACACTTGCTTCTGTTGATTTATGTTATTAGACAACTCTTCCTTCCCATTCATATTTTCAGCTAGAGGAGGTTCCTCATTCATTTGAATATTGCAACCTTCACATTCTATAGTTTCACTTGTTCACATTCAGTAACTTTATTTAATCACACACACACACACACACACACACACACACACACACACACACACACACACACACACACACACACGCACACACGCACACACACACAAACCTTTATTTAACCATGATATACAAAGTGGACAGGGGTGACACCCAACCTCTTCAACTATCACAAAACTTGCCATTTTATTAATATTTTACTATTACTTTTTGGACTGTCTTCAAGGTTCCCGTGATTTCTTGAAACCAAGTCACAGACCTCTAAACAAAAAAGGCAATGACGAACCTGTTATACAAACTCAGTCATGGTATTGTGTGACCTGCTGGTGTTGTCAGTGACACTGTGAATTTGGAATGAGGCAAGCACTATGCTCCTTCATTCCCAGCATATACATGTAAACATATAACTCCACCTTTTTCATCTACATTAAACCACTGTGTTTTCTTTCTCTCCACAAGGCTGTGTGGTGGAAACCAAGTGCTGATCTCTTTCACCTGTCTCCCATTGAAGGAGAAATGACATGTGAGTACTTAGTACTACCATTCCTGAGTGACCTTCTCAATCACAGAAAAGGTTATTTTTCCTTTTCCCATAATTTTGGGAACATATGTATAACATGCAGTGGAGTCATGTGGGTACAGTTATTTAGTGTTATCTCCCACCACCATCACCTGGAAAAGTTTCCATAGATGCACTACTCTGTGCACATTTGCTTTGGGAGCTGACTCCCTGCCATTACTAGGAGCCACCTCCAAAATTAAATTCATACAGATTCTCTCCCCAAGGAGGACAAGCAGACATCAGCTGTTCATTCCTTTAGACTATGCTAATGCTAAATGTGATAGATGCATTTACCTACTCGGAGGGTGACTTGTCTCTCTACATCTCCAGTTGTCACTAAACAGAAGTACACACTACACCAGCATATGCTAGGGTAGTAAAAGAATCCCTGGCTAAGGCTCAGAGGCATCCAGTTAGAGATCTTTAGCTATCTAGGAACACATGACTATTATTGGCTATCTACACCAACACTCTCACCTTAGCACATCTCTGCATTGAGTCGCCAAGACTGCAAGCCTGAGCCTCTAAGGTTACACATGCTTGCATCAAATCACAAGGTCATTCTTATAGATGATTCCATTGGCTGACATAATGGCACTGCACTTACTAGATTGAATAAGGAGAAGGCTATGGTTGGTCAGCTATCTCTCTGGATTAGTAATATGACAAGGACCTTCGGGACCCTTTACCATCTTTAGTGCTAAGATTATGGATATTACAAGAACCTTCACCATCTCAAATATGACTATGACCTTGAAGTGGCTCTTCTAAGGGTGAATGTGATTAGCCATTTTACTGTAAGGGAGACTAGAAGCATGGCTAGGGTGAGGCAAAGGGAGCAGCCCCCGATCCCATTGTGCAAAGTGTTAAGGTTAAGGGTGTGTGATCAGGTCTTCAGTGCATCACTGGAATTCATTAATGCTAGTACTGTATTTGTGGTCTAAAGCAGCACTTTAGCATTCTATGTATTGCATCAAAAAAAAATATATATATATTTTTTAATTTTAAAGTGTAAAAGCCTATATTTTCAGTCTAAACTTGAAGCACTTTAGTGTGCTTGCACCTTACATTAGGAGCTTCTGATCAGGGAATGGAGCTTTTTTTTTGCTTTCAGGAAGTGTGGATTCGTGACAGAAGGTAGGATCTAGCTGACTTGCTGCTCCTTAAATTAGAAGCACTAGATCAGAGAACTGACATTTTTACTAGGGGGGGTGCCAGATCAGAGGACAGCACTGGGTGCTAGATTATTTGAGTCTGTATTATAAACTCAAATGCTTACCTTATTGAATCCCTAAACGTCAACCCGTCCTCATCGAATCGCATAAACACCGAACACCCTAAACTGCGAAATTCAAAACCTCGAACTATCATACTTGTCCCACCCCCACCGCCCACTACATACTACCTACACAAACAAACTAAATAAACCACATACATACACTAACCAAAACCCTACTTCTGACCCTAAACTAAACCCTACTTCTAATCCTACACTAAATCTTACATGTATCACCATGTATGCACATAACTTAACCCGCACCCTAACCCTGAAGTCCGTAACTATCGCACACTTACCTTAAAAAGCTAAACCCAAACAAACTAAATAATCCACACACATACACTTAACAAAACCCTACACTAAATCTAACATACATTACCATCTATGCACTTACCTTAACCCGCACCCTAACCCTAAGGTCCGTAACTATCGTACACTTACCTTACAAAGCTATACCGCAGAAGGCCAACCATGACGATTCGACATTTCAGGTTTCGCTCTTCTGGACGTTCGATGTTTTCACGGTTCAATAAGGATGGGTCGACGTTTAGGGATTCGATAAGGTAAGCGTTCGACTTTACAATATAGATTATTTAGCTGCATCTCTGAGGGAGATGTAGCAAGGCACATGCAGTTGCCATGTTTGCCTTTGAGGAAGGTAACCCCCTACTGTTAAGCAATATTCTTCTATTAGCAAGAATGATGATTTAAAGAGAAAATGATTGGCTAGCTAACTGCTGTCATTCTACGTGGATTCAATGTGTGTGTCTGCCTGCATTCAAGTTATCAACAGAGCCTCATGCTTTGCTAAGGCCATCCCACACCTCTTGTGTCAGTGCTTTCATACAGTGGCGAGAACATTTGCTTTTCCTATATTGCTTTTTTAGGCAGAGTTCACCTAATGAGCATACTCACCTAACAAATTCCATTTCAGACAATATGTGTTGCTCTGCTCAGTGCTAGCAGCTTACACAACAAAATGCATAAGCTTCAGGCAAATGTCACCCTCAGTTGAGAAGTTAAAGTTTGGTTTCAGTCATAAGTGACAGCACTTCCTCATCATGACATTGCAGGTACCACACATTCAGGTCCACTGGGAGCTGTGGGTGTGTATCTATATTTATTAAGAACCCATAAAACTGCCTACCATATCATTGCTAACTACAAGTCCTCTTCATTCTACCATTTGGAACATATTTATTATTTAAGTTAACTAAAAAGCTTCCCTTTAAGCTAAATACATTTATTATGAAATACTTTAATTATCCTATAATCAGCTAGCAATCCTGTAGAACAACCAACAAAAATGCCTAGAGTTTCATTGACTTTGTAAATACTAATTCTCTATAGCACATTTTCCCTGTTCATACCAGGAGTGTTAAAATCTCATTGATCTTTCCCTTACCAATTATACCCTTTATTTTGTACCTCCTCATTTGCCAGCACTTCCCTGGTTAAATCAGACTATCTAGATATAATGTTTACGATCTGGTGTTGTCCTTTTCATTCTTCCTCACTTATGGGTTACAGATCCAGTCCTTGGATCCCACTTGGCCACATACTGTAGACTTTGGATCCAACTCTTGAGCTCCTCCCTCTACCCATAATGCCTCACTCCATTCCTATTGCCTCAGATCTCATTTGCCACCATCGTGGTAATGCACAAGGATGATTGGATGTGTTCTGTAGATCTTCAGGACTTGTCTTATCATATAAAAATAGACATATGATCCAGAAGGCATCTCCGTTTTCAGCTGGGAGCCAGTCATTACCATTTCAAAGCTCTGCCCTTTGGACTCACCATAGCCCCCAGGGTGTTTACCAAATGCATGGCAGTAGTCACAGCTCACTCGAGACTGAACAGATTCCAGGTGCTTCCATATCTATATGACTGGCTTCTAAGTGCCTCATCCAAGCATCAACTTCAACATGCCAAGGACTATTTGCTCCAGATTTTTGAATCCTTGGGCATTACGGTAAATCTTGCCAAATAGAAACTTACACCAGTTCAGAGCCTGGAATTCATCGGGACAGTTTTAAACACATCTACACAAATAACATCCTTGCCTAGCCACTGCATTACTTCTGTCAGGAATCAGGTTCAGGCTATTCTTTCTCATTCGTCTCCCGCAGGAAGATTAATGTTTTAAACTCTGGGCTCAATGGCAGCTGCCTTAGTACTACATCTGGTGTGCTTCTTTATGTGAGTTCTCCAATGTAATCTAGCTGTACAGTGGTCCGTTCTACATCAACCCCTGTCTTTTCAAGTAAAATTCACCCCAATTTGCAAGCGACACATTCGCTGGTAGATACAATCGGGCAATTTTTTTTGGGCAGACATTTTCTCCTTCCGAATCTGATAGTCACAGTGACCACCGATGTTTCTCAACTGTGGTAGGGACGGGGGCATTTCTTGGGAAGAACTGTCCAAGGCATGTGGTTCCCCCCCAAGAGACCAAGTTGCATATCAGTGTCCTGGAAATGAGAGCAGACTTCTAATGTTGTAGGCATTTTAAGATGCTCTTCCCTTGGGGACTACTGCAGTTCAGACCGACAACATTTCTGTAGTCTTGTACATCAACAAACAAGGAAGAACCTGATCTTAACCCCTTTGCAGAGAGGGCTTGAGGGTTTGGGAATGGGTGATCTCATCAGACCACTTTCTTAGTGTGATACACATCCCAGGGAAAACCAACATGCTTGCAGACAAACTAAGAAAATCTATTCTGATGCCTCATGATTGGTCTCTCAATCCGTCAGTAGTGAACATGATTTTCAGGCATTGGGGCCAACCTTGCTGTGACCTATTTTTCACTCCTCTTAACAGCAAGTGCAGCAATACTTCACTCTGATCCCTCCTCGGGGGAGTCACTGAGAGATGCTCTTCTTCACACTTGGCTCACAGGTCTCCTTTATGCTTATCCTCCTCTTCCCCTGATTCCAAGATTTTTGCAGAAAGCAAGCAGGTTGAAGAGCTCAGTAATCCTAATTGCCCCCTTCTGGCCTCAGCAAGTATGGTTCACCTTTCTACTGCTTCATCTTCATTATCCTCCATGGATACTGGAACTCACTCAGGATCTCCTCTCTCACCCGTCGGGGATTTAACACCCCAACATTCAGGCCCTCAAGCTGACCTCATGGTTTCTCCACTTCCAGTAATAGTTAGAAAGTCCAGGCTTTCTTCCCCAGTTCATGACATTATTTTGGCTTCTTAAAAGGATTCTACCAAAAAGTTTATAGAAGCAAATGGAAAAGGTTCTCTATTTGGTCATCAGATAAGGACAGTGATCCTTTTTCTGCACCAGTTTTAACTATTTTTCAATTTGTGACAACTCTTTTCAAAGATGGTGCTAGTTTCTCTACAGTTAACCTTCAGTTGGCAGCAATTTCAAATTTCCACACAGGGAATGAATCTTTGTCCTTAGCTTCCTCTAGATCATGTAAAGCTTTTATGAAAGGCATTTTCTGCTAAGACCTTCAATAAAGGATCCCGCACCGCCTTGGGATCTTAGTAGTAGTTCTTGAAGGCTTGACACAAACACTCTTTGAACCTTCGGGCAAATCCTGATCTAAAATTTCTGTCATGGAAGACAGCTTTCTTGTAGCTATTACTTTGGCTAAAACAATTTCTGAACTCCAGGCTCTTTCGGCAAAAACTCCTTACATTTTTTTCCACAAAGATAGGGTTTCACTGCGGACAAATCCTTCTTTTTTTATGTAAAGTTGCTTCTGAAAATAACATTAACCAATCCATTCACTTGCCAATTTTCTTTCCCAATTTTGCAGATAAAGGAGAGTACATTCTGCACCTTTTTGACGTACACAGATAATTATGTTTTTACCTCCACAGGACACAACAGCTTAAAAAGCTGGACTAGCTTTTTGTATCTTTCTCTGCAAATCACCTAGGCCAGTTGGTTTCTAAAGTCACCCTATCTAATTAGATTATGGACTGTATCACGTGGATTTACTCTCAGAAGGGTATGACATTGCCAAAACATTCCCAAGCTCACTCAACTAGATCTATAACTGCATCATCGGCTTTTTGGACAAGAACATGTATTGATGACATTTGTGCAGCAGCTACATGGTCCAAGGCTCATACCTTTGTTTCACATTACAAATTGGACATCATATCTAGAAATAGAGCCTCTTTTGGTGAGGCAGTACTCCAGAATATCCTTCCATAAGGGGCCACCCAAGGTTAACATTGCTGGAGTCTCTGTCCCATAAGAGAGGAAAATGAAAAGGACATCAGATTTATGTTAGGTATTCACCATAACTAGCCATCTTTGTTGTCCATTTTCATTATTCCTCAACTCACGTCCCATCCAGCCCCCATCCATTTTCTTCTTCTGGATGGACCTATTGAACTGTATTTGGGTAAAGTAGGCCGCAGTGGTGCAGCGGTTTGCATTGTCGCCTCACAGCAAGAGGTTCTCCAATTCGATTCTCGGCTGGAGCACCTTCTGTGTGGAGTCTGCATGTCCTCCCCATGGTCAAGTGACGTTTAAAGACATGCAGGTAGGTGCGTGCATGAATGGGTGTGCCTTCTTTGAAGGTTGGGTGTCGGGCTGGCAACTTGGCACCGTAAAAATCCACTGCCAATTATTAGCGGACCAGAGTTCCACTGTGGTGACCCCTAACCGGAAAAAGCCGAAAGACATTGGACTGTATTTGGAACCTACAGTTCCAGGTTTGAGCTCTATATTTTCTATCTGACTATATCTGTTCCTCATCTATTATTATGAAATACAGCAGCAAACTCAATCTGAGGCAATAGGGATGGAGCGGGCACTCTGGATAAGGGGAAGAGCACGAGAGTTAGATATGAAGTCTATAGTATGCAGCCAACTCAAATCCCAGGATCAGATCTGTAATCCATAAGTGAGGAAGAATAAAAATGGACAACACAGATGTTTAATTATGGTGAGTACATAACTTATAACTTAATATATACCTATCCACCCATAAACACTCTACCATATTTTGGGATTTTTCAAAAGCCTGCTACTTGCTACATATACATATGTATTCTAGACAAACATAATTGGCATGTAGTGCATGAAAAGCCACAATTACAATCCAAAATGGGGAAAGGACAAGTTTGTAAGCACCCCTAAGCACTGTTAAGATCATGTCTCACTATTGAGGCTAACAGTGTTCAGTGCCATCCACCACAGAACAGCAGCAGAAATTAAGCAGTTTTAAAAGCTGTTACATACGTCACTCATGCACGATTTTAAACAAAAATGTGACAGTGTGAAATACATAACAGCTTTTAAAGACATTACTTCCACAGAGGAACACTTAGTTTCTGCTAACTTGTAAAGTACTTTACAGTACTAAACATTTTCTTTCTTCTACGGGTAGTAGACAAAGGCAATAAATCTCCAAGCACTATACAGAACTACAGTCGGGTCTCTGATCATAACTCTTACGTGTTCTTGACATAGATGTCAAGATTCGCCTCTTGAGCTTTGCTCCACTCCACTGTTGAGATGAATTTTTTGCCTTCCTTGTCTCAAACACATAATAAGTTAGTTATGATTGGATACCCGAACAGTCTTCCAAACAATTCATTTCTTTATATTACTCTTGTTGCTGCATTCTCAATAGAGTTGATTTTAATCCCTCTTGAAAACATACATTGAGCAGGCTGTATCCATGTACAAGACTTGTGATAAATTCAAATGTAAGTCTTCATGGTGGAATTCCCATATATATCAATTCTACAGGAAAAAAGAAAAATAGCTTTCGACTGTTTATAAAAGTCCCCTCTTCCTTACTAAAGGAGTCATCTAAAAGTAAGCAAAACCCTTAGATGAATTATCAGTGATAGCAAAGCTAGCTATAAATGTAAGAATAGCCACTGATGGTATGGATAACCACAAGGCCTTCTTCAATTTCATTTTGAAGTTTAAATGTAATATGCAATTCTGCACTTAACTTACCTCTAATGAAGTATCCCAGTAGGTCCCTGAAACAATAGCTGATATGTTTGCAGGCAAATTTAGTTACAACATGATGTCCCCACTTGAGTTACAACATTATGTCCCCACAATTCCCCACTTTCTCGCCCCATTTCTTCCCCTTACTATTCAGCCTGTAATCACTGTATATCAGGTCACATCAGCTATCCCCAAAACTAAAAACACTTGATTCATAGGTCCTGATGATATCCCAAGCTGTCTGTTTTTAAGCATCAAGTTGCACATAACCTAATCCATCCTAAATCTCTTTAACCTCATTCTCTCCACTGGCTATGTTCCTGAATCTTGAAGAACATCCACAACAGTACTTCTCTATAATTGTTGGTAACTGTATGCCTAATAGAGTTACTATCACAGTTTGTAGAGCTATGGAGAGCATTACTGCTATATTAATTAACAGTGATATAGGTGACCTTTAAACCAGTTTGGATTTGTTAAAGGCAAGTCTTATCTACTCAACCTGCTTGATTTATTTAATAATGTCACTAAACCTTTAGGTGAAGTTCAGATCAGCAATATTGGTTGGAAAGACCTTGCCAAGGCCTTTGACACCATCCTTCCTATGGAAATCATAAATAAACTTTTTGGCCTCATTGATAACCTTTACATTGTTTACTGTACAGCAAATTGGTTTACTAAAAGACAGTTTCTCACCCACAGAGATGTCACTGGCAGTGTTCCAAAGGACTCTGTCTTTGGTTCCAATGTATTTTACATCTAATTCTCAGAACTGAAATAAGGCATCCAATGACCGGAAATCGGCTGCAGTTGTCAATTCTGTCCATGACACCATATTTTCCAACAGGACCTGGATTAGACCTCACCAGTATACTAACCATGGGCTCATCTTAAAAAAACAAGAAGTGCAGTATAATTACCTTCAGTAAAACTTCACCCCATTACATTGCTGGCATCCCTTTAAACCAAACTGTCTTCAGAGACCTGGGTATGTGCACATATAATGAGCTGTCTTTTGCTGTGGTTAAGAAATCTTTTTGTCTCACATAGTCTATGTAGTGAGGTATCTCACCTAGGTCAACTGATGTTCTTGTCCCTATATACTCCTCCCTTATCCAAGCCATCATTGAATACAGTGTCATTTTTGGAAGGTATCTATTTAAGTACCTTGTACAACTTGAAACACCCCAAAAACTCTTAACTGAAATTATATTTGGTTTGAGCCTTTTACACTACACTAGTAAATTAAAATCCCTTTGCTTCTATGCCATCTCAGTCAGCTGGATTCTGCAGATTTTGATAATGCCCACTTTCACAGAACAAACAGTATGAAAGAAAGTGGTCTTAGTACCATTAAGTACACCTCTGTTGATTTTTGTGTGGCTTGAGATAATATCACTTTCCCTCTGTCCTTGCTCTCTGTCCATTAAAACAATTTGCAGTCCACTTAAGAGAATAGGGATTATCTTTAAGCTTTATATTACTAGTGATAATGTCTGGTACAGAATCATAATCCTTGGATAAATCTGGCAATAAGACATCAGTGGGTTAGCCTTTTGTCCAGTGTAATATTGACTTCATCATAAAAGTTAACCAGTTCATTTAAACATGATTTAGGTTTTGTGATGCCATACTGATTGATAGCATATACTGTACCAGTACTATCCATGAATTGACCATATACAATCCTTTAATAGGCATTAGAAAACATAGCAGCTCTTGCACTAATGGGATAATAGCTTATGGGATCCAAGAAAGATCCCTGCTTAAGAATAGGGAGTAAATCCTCCACAAGAGATGTCTGGATAAGATAATACATATTTTATTTGTGGGAAGTGAGCACTTAGAACATATCATTCAGAACACCACATTACCTTATTTCCTTCCTTTTCCTGCACCCAATTTTACACTCCTAAGTGGCACCACTGTGTTTTCTTGTGAAGATGTGCATTTATACCTGCACTAATTTGGATATTTACATAGAATGGTTTTCTGCCTTCTTTGTCTGGAGATGATTCCATTCAGGTGATAAAGTGAGTGAAGTTGTATAAATGAATAGGCACAACAAACTTTTTAAGACAAAGAAGACAAGTCCCAGACGCAGCAGCTTCCACACTGAGGTTTTAATAAATTCAACACAACTATCACTTAAAGCGCTTTTCGTCTGCTATCAATGCAGACTTCATCAGAAGTGATAAAATCAAGTTGATAGAACATTTAAATAGTTGCAGACACTAACCACCACAAGACAATTAAGTATTTAACTATTTAAAGGTACACTATTATAAAAATGAATACAAATGAATCTAAATACAAAATACATTACTTATAGTTACTTTTAAAAGGCAAGATCATATAAACACATAAAAGCAAAGCAAATTAACTTAATATATTAAGTAAAATATAAAAATAAGGAGAAGAGAGGGAAGGGCACAAAACATAAAAGAACTTTCAATAATAAAACAACTGTAAGTGGTTCCTTTACCTCTGTAAACTCTTCAATTTTAGAACACTACTGATGGAATTATTTTCATTCAAACCTGGAACATTACTTGCGTCAAGTTTAATTTGCCATATAAGTTCTAACTCTTCAAGAGGTGGCCCTGTAACATTCAAACTTGAAGAGTTAAAACTTATATGGCAAATTAAACCTTTTAAAAGTAACTATAAGTAATGTATTTTGTATTTAGATTCATTTGTATTAATTTTTATAATAGTGTACCTTTAAATAGTTAAATACTTAATTGTCTTGTGGTGGTTAGTGTCTGCAACTATTTAAATGTTCTATCAACTTGATTTTATCACTTCTTATGAAGTCTGCATTGGTAGCAGACGAAAAGCGCTTTAAGTGATAGTTGTGTTGAATTTATTAAAACCTCAGTGTGAGTGAAGTTGTATGGCATACTGTGACATCCCACTGGCACAGTAGGTGAGTGCCCATCTGTGATGCTGATGACCCAGTTTCAAGCAGTGGCCCACGGCTCAGACAGGGAGCAGTGGTAATGGGGAAAAGACAGGCAAGATGCTTAATCAGGGAAAGAGTCTGGATTTTTGCCACAGGACCAACCCCTTGGTGGAGATTAAGGTTAGCCTTGGGTAGCAGAAAAAAGGGCCCAACAGAAGTGCTGTAGAACCTCAGGAGATGCTTATCATATGGAAGCAAACTGTACATAACAATCTACAGTGTACTTACAACATATGTGCATGTCAGGACCAGGCTGTGAGAGCCAGGACATTAAAAAAGTCCTCAAAATGCCTGTAGTGTGACAGCCATACTATCTCTCCTCTCTGGTAAGTTAATACAAGGAACAAAGAATGAGAGAGTGACCTGTGGTAAACAGGATCTTGGAGCTGAACAGTATTTAAAAAAAGTTGTTTGGTATTTTGCTTGTGATATCCTTCATTGGTCATTAAAATATTATTTGCAGAATGTCCGTTAACAGTATGCCATTCAGGGAAACCTGAATGATGGGAGCTAAAGGAAGAGTCTTTGAACTATGCTGAACCTACCAAGTTGCAAGGCGAAGGATATTGTGTACTGGGAATGACTGCAATGTTTGTGTCGCACAACTCTGAAAATTGCCATTCACTTGGTAAGTAAGAAGATAAATAAATCTAGGGTCTGCAATATCTCTTATTTATATTTAGTAAAGCATCTTAACAATGTTGCACTTAGTGCTGCCTTCTCACAGAGGTTAATTCTCCAATTTAGGTCATTGCTGGGTGGTGCTTTCCTTGTGAATTCTGCATGTCCTCACTTTGTCCATATGTATTTTTGCTGAGGGCTCAAATTTTCTTCTGCATTCTAATGATATGTGGGTAGGTGAAGTGGAAATATCTAAAGTTCATCTAGATGTGTACATCCTAAGATGAAGTGGTTCATAGGTTCATGGGTATATTTGTTTGTGTCTTTCGGCTTTTCCCGGTTAGGGGTCGCCACAGCAGAACTCCGGTCCGCTAATGATTGGCAGCTGATTTTTACGTACCGGCTTGCCAGGCCTGACGCACAACCTTCAACGAAGGTACGCCCATTCACGCATGTCTCCACGCAGAAGACGCTCTAGCTGAGAATTGAACTGGACAGCGTCTTACTGTGAGGCGACAACGCTACCGCAGCACCACCACCACGGTACATAGGTTCATGGGTATATACTAGGCTAAAAACCTTTATAATCCTATGTCATGCATCCCAAATGTATCCCACTCATTTCTTTTCCTCAGGATTGTTTTAAAGGGTATATAAAAACTAGAGCATGATTTGCAAGCTGTCTTTATCCATTAGATACATAAATGCTAGTCCAGGGAAGAATTTCCAATTACCCATCCACTGGTCCAGGTTACACTTGAAGAGGGTTATTGAAGAGCTCTGCTTCACATGGATGGGAAGCTTGTTCCAGAGAAGGGGAATTCTCTAAGGCATAGACCTGTCCCTCCAACATGTTTGACTTATGTCGCAAGCAATGTTTAAATCCCTAGATTGAGTAGTTCTGATGCTATTTGTTTTGTGGATATGCAAAAGGTCCTTTAGAGTAGGATACAAGGATACCTTTTGTACCAGGCATAGATTGCCTGTCAACAGTCTGAAGGATACAGAGTATAGGGATAGGGCTTTAACACCCTGTATTCTTTTTGTGAGGAACCACTGTGGGCATTCCATTTGTTGCATGTGCCTGGTCTGGTACATACTGAAGGGGCATTATTCTCAATGATGGCTCTGATGAGGTCCAGGTACAGTGCAACAATGATTTCCATGAACTTAGATGACATGTCTTTATTTATAAGTTGAGCAACATAGAATGTTTTCCATACAACCTCAAATACATATTGGTCGAAGGCCAGGTTGCTATCAACATTTTTTCCAAAATCCCTGACTACTGGGTCTATTCAAAGGGGTGTGTTATCAATGAGGTATTTTCCTGGGGTAACTTTTTAACAAAGGTACTATTATGCATTTCTTGACACTGAATTTTAAGCTGTGGTGTGGACACTAGTCACTACTGTATGTTAGTTCTTCCTGTAGGATGTTACTGTCTTGGAGAGATTCTATGACTGCTCCCAGTTTACAATTGTCAGCAAACCTGGTCAGCCAGAGGCACTCGACATTGACCTTGACTTCTGAAAAGTAGATGCCAAAAGGAATGGACCCAACACAGAGCACTGCTGGACTCTGCTAGTAACTGGCCACTTTCTGGAGGTGGTCTCCCCAGTTCTAAATACCTGGGTCCTATTTGAGAGCCAACTGACTATCCAGCATGAAATATACAGGTTTATGCCTAATTCTGTGAATTTGTTTACAGTGCCAGAGTAGTATATGTGTCAAATGCCTCAGCCAGGTCAAAAGATGCTGTATGTATGGTTCTCCCCTTGTCCATTGCCTTGGTGAGCTTCTCAAAGATATCCACCAGGATAAATAGGCATGATCTTCCCTTGACAAAACCAAATTGAGTTGGATCCAGTGTTTGGATGTTTCTTAGATTGTCATTGATCATTTCCATGATAATTCTTTCCATGGCTTTGCATACAAGACTATTCAGACTTATAGGTCTGTAGTTGCCGGGGACCGTTGATGGCCTACTCTTGTGCAGAGGGATGATCGTTGCAGTTTTCCATTCATATTGGACAGATCCTGTCTGGAAACTCTGGTTAAATAGTGAGTCCAGTGGTCTTGATTGGTCATATTTCAGGCTATTTAAAAGGCATCCAGGGATATTGTTGGAGCTAAGCAATGTAGTATTCTTGGCCTTAGAGAGCATCTAATGATAGCTGGAGGGGTTATGTTTGATGGTATTTCCTGGGGTGCTGCCAGAGAAGAGAGAGAGTTTTTGATGGTATTTACTGGGGTGCTACCAGAGAAGAGAGAGGGTTAAAACTGGACCTGAATGTTTTGGCCAGTAGATTCACTATAAATTCTAGCTCCGTGTTGGTGGCTGCATTAACAATTAGTTCAGCACATGTTGTGTACTGCCTTTCAGGTTTCAGACATAGCTAAAGAAAACCTTGTGTCTGTCCTTGGTCTAGGAGGCTATCCTAACCTCAAAACTGACTTTCTTAGACTTAATTTTCCCTCTTAATTGTTTGTTTAGCTTGATGAGAAAGTTTTTATCCTGCTGGGCATCTTAATCTTGGCTATGACTTTTTTTCCTTTTGATGTACAGCCTGTTTATGTTTGGATTCCATCAGAGTGGTTTGTTTTTAGAATTTGTGGATTAATTCCTGGTAGGCACAGTTGTTTTTATACATTTATTAACATGATTGTACAGAGTTTCTGTAACCAGTTCTGTATAGACATTTGTGTCTTCCCAGGGTATCACTTAGTAATAGGAAACTTAACATTAGAATAGTTCCTAAATGTAAGGGGGTTAGCTGAGGTCATGGAATTGGTATACTCTGATTGTGCCAGAGAGGACACGTCATTGGAGGTTGTGGGGGTGGGGGTACAGCATTCTCCCATGTTTGTGAGTACCAGGTCCAGTATGTTGACACCCCTAGTGGGTATATGTACTGTCTAGTTCAAACTGTTTGTGTTTACAAAGTCCTGGTATCTGTGGGCCTGTAAGTTTGGGTTTGTGTAAGAATCTCAGTTTATACTGGGGTAGTTAAAGCCTCCCATGAATATGGTATCGAGTTGAATGGTGAGTGCCTCCAGTAAGTCTAAGTATGAGGTATGAATTTCATGGGTCATGGAGGTTGACCTATAGCTTGTAAGGATATGATATGGGAATTTTCCTATGGAAATTTGACATGAAAAAAAAACTCAAGTGTGTCATCCTGTCTAACTAACCCTGAGGTGAGTTTGTTGTTGATGTAGATTGAGACACATCCAGCTTAAATCCTCGCCTGTGCAGTAGCTGGCCTAAATGTGTGGAAGACATTGCAACCTTGCACTGCTGCAGTACTGTCAGCGGCTTTAAACCATGTGTCAGCAACTGCATAGATCTCCCCATTCTCCAGGGTGAGGAGAGCTTGGAGGAAGTGGAGTTTCTTGTTTAGTCTACTGGCAGTGAGCTATAATATCTTTAGAATCCTTTGAGTTGGTATTGCTATGTTGAAAGAGTTGTCAGTTTGGCATTGCCTAAACAATACACTATGGAGGAGGACAATGTTTTAGCCAATATTTGAAAGCCTAGAAGGGATAGATGCAGACCATCCTTGCCTGTCCCATCAGGACTGGTTCTTGCTTTATGCATTTGGTTTTTCCAGGACAGGTTGTGGCTCCCCAGCTTCCTATAACCCATAACTGGATAAAGCAGGTATATGAAAATGGATGGGTGGTTGGATGAATGGGCAGAAAAAGCTTATGAAAATGGGCAGCTTATCACGAGTCCTAAAATAGCATACTGGGCAAAGATGGATTATCGGTTAATCAATAAATGATCGATGGTATTAGTAAATAACATGCTGCTGAGGTAAAGGGACAATAGAATGCAGCACGTTACAGGCTCACTACCAGAGACAGTAATGAAAGAAGACCCATGGACTATCAAGTCTGCTTAAGTGTTGCAGCTATTCCTTTTACAGCTGCCTCTTCCCTACCCCTTCAGCATTCCCTTCTTCCAGCACCTCGATAGTCCATGGGTCATTCTAAGGGGTTCCATTATCTGTCTGCCTGGGATGACATGATCGACAGACCACAATGCTTTGCCAGAGATGGCCTGCACCTGTCGCCCTTGGGATTCCGGATACTGGCTAAGGCTATTGCCACCCCTATAGTGCCTTTTTTAGGCAAGGTTCAAATAACAAATTCCCCACCGTAACAGGCACAAGCAAGCAAAATCTGAGGGTAATGCTACTCAGTGCTAGAAGTCTAAACCTCAAAATGCATTCACTTGAGGCACTCCTTAAAATGGAGAACATCGACATCTCTGCAGTGACAGAGACCTGGCTCAAGGCTCCAGAGAGCACCCCTGCATTACCAGGCTATAATTCATACCACACCTTTTGGCCACCTAACCTGGACCGAAACACTAACGGTGGAGGCATGTCCATATTCATTAAGGATATCCACACCTCCAGGATAGTTGCTCAGCAATCCAAATTGTAACTTGCTACATCCCCCACCATGTCCCAGGATTCCTACTCCTCATTTCTTGATACACTGGAAAATATTAGGGTACAACCCAACACCCTAATAATGGGTGATTTCAACTACCCCACCATTAACTGGGAAAACTACTCATGTACCAACTCTATTGCTCAACGTTTTCTGGAATTCGTAAATTCCAACACCTTGGATCAACCTATCCACACCCCCACCAGGGGCGGCAATATCCTAGACCTGGTCATCACCAACATGGGCGACTGGTGTTCTACACTAGAGGTCAATTCCTCGTTGGTCAGATCCGACCACAAGCTAATCAGCCTAGACATCCAAATCCCGCCCCCACCTGCCATTAGGGAAACCACCGTAAAACATTTCTTCAACGCCAACTTCACGCTTCTTAAGACAGAAGTGGCAAACTTCACGACACCCATGCAGACGGACAGTAGAGGTACAACTGCTGAATCCTACACAAATGCACTTTATAAGCACTTACACAAGTGCATGGATCATGCTATCCCTAACAGAACCAAGATAGTATCCTCTAAAAAAAGGAAGCTAATCTGGTGGTCCCCTGCCATAAACAAACTTTACAACAGAAGAAAGAAACTGTTGGAAAAAAGAGTAAAATACCATGACTGGAAGAATTCCCTGGTCAACCTCAGTAAGAAGTTGAGATCCCTCATAAAATCCTCCAAAGCTAGTTATGAAAACAAAATCACCACTGATTCTAAAGACAACCACAAAGCATTCTATAGCTATGTCAAGAATCTCAATAGCAACACTCAGATCTGCTCTGAGTTACAGCACGATGGCACTAAATATACAGAACCAACTGATATTGGCAGCATCCTGGCAGATAGGTTCAGTACTAACTTTACCCACCCACCCCCTAAAGGGCCCATGTCTATAGCGGAACAATGCAAACTTCCTGTAATCATGGCTGCACAGATAAAAACCACACTCTCCAAAGCCAAGAACACAGCATCCATGAGACCTGACAACATCCTAGGCTGCATTCTACATGAACTACAGAAGGAACTGGCACCCCACCTAAGCACCATGTTCAATCATAGCCTCACCTCAGGCTTTGTGCCCACTGAATGGTGTACAGCGATGGTTATCCCACTCCACAAAGGGGGAGCCACTATGGACCCCGGGAACTACCGCCACATTAGCCTAACGAGCCTGGTCTGCAAGGTCATGGAACGTATCATCATGGAACTTATAAACAAAGACATTGGTAATCTCCAAACTCTGGAAGCAACCAGTTCGGGTTTGTAAAAGGCAGATCATGTCTCCTAAACCTGACTGACTTCTTTGAAGCAGTCACCAAAGCTATAGACCTGGGTAAGGTGGTTCACACAACCTATCTAGATCTCGCCAAGGCTTTTTACACCATCCCCCCACTCTGGAATTATAGATAAACTCACTAAACTAGGTATAAATCCCTATGTCACAAGATGGGTTGCCAACTGGCTCACTGACAGACCCCACACTGTGAAAGTAGCAGACTCCAAATCTGACTTCAAACCAGTGAGAAGTGGAATGCCACAGGGTTCAGTCCTGGGTCCTCTCCTGTTTGGTATCTACTTTTCTGAAGTACAGGCTAACACAGAAGGTCTTTGGCTAATGAAGTTCGCAGATGACTGCAGACTAGGAGCCATAATTGAAACTTCTAATGATGTGGACATCCTACAAAAGGGCCTCACTGAGACAGATGCCTGGTGTCAAAGCCATGGCCTCAAGCTCAATGCCAAAAAGTGCATTGTCATCCCCTTTCATAAAAACTCTGTACCCATGAGCTACCACATAGGTGGTAGTCTACTTAACACCAAAAGTGTGATAAGAGACCTTGGGACACAGGTGGGCAGTAATCTCTCCTTTGATAATCACATTGCCACAGTAGTCAGGAAATCCTTCTACATGGCACACCTCATCACAAAAGGTTTCTCATCCAGGACAAAAGAGGTCATTGTTCCCCTCTACTCGTCACTCATTAGACCCATTATAGAGTACAACGCCCCTTTTGGTATGTACCTCACAAGACATCTACAACAGCTAGAAAGGCTGCAGAAATACCTCAAAAAGAGGATTACCAGCCTCAAACAGATGCCCTACGCAGACCGTCTCAAAAAACTCCAGCTCTACTCCGTCACATATCTCCTACTCAGAGGCGATCTTTGCCTAATATACAAAGCTATGTCAATCCCAGAGCTGCTGGACATACTCCACTTAAAGAAATCCCAATCCCTCCCAGCTACACACTCTAGGGACCTAAACCTTGTCACCACAGTAAACAGAACATGCTGGAGGGATAGATTCCTGTCCCAGAGACTTCCCATACTCTGGAAAAAACTACCTATCTATATGAAACAAAGCTCCTCATTAACACTCTTCAAGAAAAATCTTGATGATTGGATGGGAAATAGGAAATTCTCCCTGGGGATCACCTCTGTGGCTCTGCCTGACAGGGGCACAGGAAAATAATTTTCTTGGGTGGCGAAAGCCATGGTACCTTTTTGGCTAGGCTTGTATAGGCCTTAGGGCCGATAGCCTAGTACCTACCTATGAACCTATGAACCTATAATTCCCTCCGTAGTGCTTCCATAAGTAAGTCTTGACTTGTATCTCTTATAACTGCTACCCCATGTCTTTTTTCCTCCATCTTTTTTCTTTTATTCCACCGCTACCATTTGCCATCTGACTGTATTATATCTCCAAATTATGCCCAATTTTCTTACATCTTACCACGTACACATAACCAACTAAGTTTGCCTCATACAGTGGCATCTCTTCTCCTCATTATTTTGATAGCTCTCAATTTTATTTTTCTTATTAGCCTAATTTGTATGGTTACCAGAACTGGGCACAGTACTGCACATGTGGCATTACCAGTGGCCTGTACAATGGGAGCATCTACTCTCACTGTTTCTCATTCCAAACTCCTGCTGATATTGACTACTGCCATTTCTTGTTGTGTTGCATGATTCAACTATGGAGTTATTCCAGATGAAATGGAAGAGAGTGTAGAGACCCAAACAAAGTCATGGTGTGTGTCTAAAGAGCAAAGGTAGCCCTAAGCCAAAGAAGTACAAAGAGAATATCAAGTATTGATGGCTCTTTAAATAATAAATTAGATGCTGATGTAATTTCATGAACTGACAGCCAGCTGCTAGTGTGCCAGGACAGAATATCAGGTGCAGAGAGAGGATTTTTCCCAGCACAGACCACATCTTTCACAAAACGCATGGACAACATGGACACTATTGAGGAGAAGGCATCGGAAATGTTTTAAAAATGTGATCAAATGTGTTAGTATGAGCTATTGGTAGGAGTTCATTATTCATATCTTGGACCAGAGGCAGGAGATGCAGAAGTCTTATAGACACAGCATGAAGTTCATCCAGTTACAAGAATAACAAAACATTCATGAGATCAAGAGGTCAAACAGAAATATAGAAGGGCATGAGGGCACTACAGAAGAGATAAGTCATTCTTTAGTGAAAGAGTGCTGAACATCCAGTCATTTTTTTGTACTGGGATTAAATAACTTAACAAGGAAGCAGCAGAAAGAGGACCTGGGGAAGAGTGGCTGAACAGTTAGGTATAACAGTTTCAATCTGTGCGCTAAGCATTACTTGTCTTCTGATAGACATTTTATTTTATTTGCTTACTTGTTTGTTGTTACAGTCATTTACCACATTAGTAATGAAGGAGACAGAAGGAGGCGGTGGAGAGGGAACTGGATCCCCTTCAGTGAGGGGAAAGCACAGGACTAGATAGGTTACATCGCAGACTTTTCATCCTCAGGAATCTGGCCAACAAAGTTCCTGTAGCAGAAAGTTTCAGCTCGCTGGACAATGCAAAAGTATCTTAAGACTGGAGGACATTATGTGTGATACTCCTGTAGTGAAAGGGCAGGAAGAAACCAATGAACTACATGTTTTTTAGCCAGATATGAGAAGCAGAAATCATAGACAGAATCCTGAGGGTGAGAGTGATTGCTTTCCTGGAAGACATCAATTTCCAAAACAGCAGCCAAAGAAGTTGTCAGTCAAATTTGTTCAGTTTTATGATTGTGTTACAGTGAACTTAACAGATGAATGCTAACACAACAACCGAATGGCATTACTAAGACAGAAGGACAGCATTTGAAAACAATGAATAATATAACCCTACAGTACAAATAGTTACTATATGTATGTGTGTGTGTGTGTGTGTGTGTGCGTGCGTGTGTGTGTGTGTGTGTGTGTGTGTGTGTGTGTGTGTGTGTGTACATATATATGGTTTACAATCAGATTTGCGAACTGCAGTCAATCGAGAGTGACAGTGTCGATTTGTAGTTTTCCAAGAGGCAGTTTTGCAAACCCAAATGCATCGACTACATCACATCACATGAATAGTGTAGTTCGAGTATTTGAGGTCGGAATTTTGAGTGGAGATCACGGTTCAGTGTGGAACAGGGAATTAACGCATTTCCTCACTGTAGTGCGATCTCGAAGTTGGTATATATAATTTGCAGGGGGAGGGGCAGGGGAGCTTGCCCCCTGCAAAATAGTAAAAGTGACGTACCATTGACTCTAGACTGTCACGGTACATTACGGTGCATAGCTTGGGTGCCTGATGTCACCTCCTGCTATGTTGAATGCATCGAACTACAGGAGTAGATATATTCAGTTTCAAGTTTCCTGCTTGTCCGCTGTTGCAGATGTCCTTCGTGGTTCACTGTTGCAGTCATGACTGTAGGGTTCTTCCTGCCAGCAGCAGCCCTCGATCGGCCAGAATCCCAAAGTCTGGATTGGGCGTCAGCTGAGGTCACTTTTATCCTGACGTCAATGCGCCAGGAAGTGTAAAGACCTCAGTCGACGCCATTACCCCAGTCTTTCTTGCCGTGCGGTGCCCTGAGCAGTTCGCTGATGCCGGTCAGCCTACTCCTGTCTGTTTTTGGATTTACTTCCAGGATTTTTCATTTTTTTAAGATATGTACTCCATTGGGGAGGTCTTTTTCTTGCTCCAGTCAGATGTCAGAAAAAGTTAATAATTGTATTTCTTGTGGGAAACAAATAGTCCTCCACCAACCAACCAAGTTCTGACAACGGATGCTTCAGATTATGCCTGGGGAGCCCACATGCACGGGAGATGTCTTCAGGGTGTTTGGACAACGGAGCAAATTCACCTGCACATAAATTTGAAGGAGATGCTCGCTGTACAGAATGCTCTGATAGCCTTCAGGGACTTTCTTCTACCAGGGCAATTGTTGATGAAGACAGACAACACTACAGTGATGTGGTACATAAACAAGCAGGGGTCTCTCACTCTTACCCCCTGTGCAGGTTAGCCATGGCTCTGTGATACACTGCACTGACCTGCAGAGTCCACTTACAGGCACAGTTCCTGCCAGGAAAAGACAACACTCTGGCAGACACATTGAGCAGGACACTTTCGGATCCACACGAATGGATGTTGGATGTTTGGATATTCAGGATGATAGTACAGGCATGGGGATGTCCGGACATAGATCTTTTTGCATCCCCTGAGAATCATCAACTTCCATCATTCTGCACCAGGACCTACCACAAACTAGCATGGCAAGTGGATGCCCTCTCATTCAGTTGGAAACACCTCTCAGTATATGCTTTTCCTCCTTTTCCTCTTCTACCTCGGGTACTTCTGAAGATAAAACAGGACAGACCGCAAATGGTTTTACTGGCTCCCAAATGGCCTCGACAATTCTGGTATTCCACTCTGATGAACCTAGTTCAGGAGCCTCCCTGGATTCTGCCTCAAATCCCTCATCTACTGTCTCAACAGGACGGCCGGATCCTGCACAGTCATGTCAAAACTCTGAATCTAGCTGCCTGGTGGATCCAGGGTCTGTAAACACCTCTACTCTTTCCAAACAGGTAATGGATGTAATCCTTGAAGCTAGACGGCCCAGCACTAGGAAATCTTATGCAGGTAAATGGAAAAGATTTTGCTCCTGGAATCAGGTCCAAGGTGGTGATTCTGCTGTTCTGAACATTCCTCTGATTTTAAAGTATCTGGCAGAGTTGTTACATATGGGCCTATCTTTTTCATCTATCAAGCTTCATGCTTCTGCTATTTCTGCACATTACAATACGGATCCTCCGATTTTTTTCTCATCCATTACTTAATTTTTTAGAGGGGCTAAGAATGTTCATCCCCCTATAAGAGCACCTGTTCCCACTTGGGATCTTAACTATGTTTTGGAAAAATTAACCTTGTCTCCTTTTGAACCTGCAGCTTTCACGAATTTAAAATTTTTGTCTTGGAAAACTGCTTTTCTTTTAGCTATAACCTCTGCTAGAAGGATTTCGGAATTGCAAGCACTCATGGCTGTGGAACCCTTCATTATTTTTCATCAGGACAGGGTTTCCCTAAGGACTAATCCCACCTTTATGCCTAAGGTGGTTTCGGCAGTGGCCTTGAATCAGACTATTCATTTGCCTACTTTTTATCCTAATCCTCAAAGTGAGGAAGAAAGTCTTTTGCACTCTTTGGACGTGCACAGGCAACTTCATTTTTACCTGGGCAGGACTAAGATATTCAGGAAATCTGACCAATTGTTTGTCGCTTATGTTCCTACTGTTCTAGGGAAAGCAATCACTAAGCAAACTCTTTCTGTTACTCTTTTCATGGCAATCCAGTTCCTGTTAATATTAGGATTCATTCTACCCAGGCTACTGCGACTTCAGCAGCCTTTCTTTGTGGGGTTCCTACCAAGGATATTTTAGAGGATGCTACTTGGAGTTATGTGCATACTTTTTCTAAGTATTACAACCTCCCTCTCTATTCTAAATCTACGGCCGGTTTTGCTTCTGCTGTTTTGCAAAGTTTTGTGGCCGCTCCTTCTCTTTCTCCTCCAGCCACCCTTTCTTAGCTTTGGGACTCAACCCTACAGTCATGACTGCAACAGTGAACCACGAAGGACATAGTACAGTTGTGTACTCTTACCATAAATGTAGATGTTCGAGTGTGTTCACTGTTGCAGTCTGAGTTACCCTCCCTCCTACCCCCTCTTTTGTTTTTTCTTTGAGTATTGTCTGTTATGAGGTATTTTGCTGCTGAGGTTTTGGGTACCTGACATCTGGGGCAAGAAAAACTGGGGTAATGGCATCGGCTGAGGTCTTTATACTTCCTGGCGCATTGACGTCAGGATAAAAGCGACCTCAGCTGACGCCAAATCCAGACTTTGGGATTCTGGCTGATCGAGGGCTGCTGCTGGCAGGAAGAACCCTACAGTCATGACTGCAACAGTGAACACACTCAAACATCTACATTTATGGTAAGAGTACACAACTGTACTTTTTCAAGATATTGGCTCAACATTAAGGCTGATTAATGGATGCAGTTTCAAGGTTTCAATAGTAAACCTATATATATATATATATATATATATATATATATATATATATATATATATATATGTGTGTGTATATATATATATATATATATATATATTTATTTACATTTGTTGACTGGGAGTGTCCGACTGGACGTAGGTCCATTTTCAGCGGAGGCCCGGGGAGAAAAGCTCTACAGTTAAAATAAACAGACAGTAGTTACATTGGATTACATAGCGATTAACAATTTGATTAACATAGCAATTAATTACAAACATATTTACAGATAAAGAACATAGTACATAAGTAGACACCTAGAATCTTTATCTGCGAAGTACATAACAGACATTAACAAATGTTACAATAAGACGTTCCTGCTGTATAATAAGTACTAGGCTTATGAGCATCTGAGCTTGCTATAATCAAGGTAGTTAGTGGGGTGGAAAGAAAGGTAGTGGTTGGATGGGGTGGGTGATATTAGAGTGGGAGTTGCAAGGGCATAGCCAGTATATATATATATATATATATATATATATATATAT
Organism: Protopterus annectens; assembly: GCF_019279795.1. NCBI lineage: Eukaryota > Metazoa > Chordata > Ceratodontiformes > Protopteridae > Protopterus > Protopterus annectens. Next base: position 1,945,861,334 of record NC_056741.1, read on the forward strand.
ATATATATGTATATATGTATATGTATATATATGGGTTCCATACACTAGATCGAATTTTCACTAATTCGAAATAGTGCATAGAATGCTCACTGCAGCGAAAGTGCACTTAATTGAAAGTGCACTTACACGAAGTTCAGTACAATGTACGGGGGGGTGTTATACTGAACTTCCGTGCAGTACTCACGGACCTTAGGGTTAGGGCACGGGTCATAGTAAGGGGATAGCCCATAGGGCTATCCCCTTACCATGACCTGTGCCCTAACCCTAAGGTCCGTGACTATCGCACCATAGTGGAGGACATAGCTTGTTTTTTATGTCCTCTACTGTGCAGCGGTGTTTTCGGTGAAGTGCACTTCCGCAAAAGTTCACTTTCGTTAAAGTGAACTTTCGCAGAAGAGAGGCTTCCTACTACAAGTTCGAAGTAGTGAACTTTCGTTCTTGTAATAGGAATCCATATATAAATATATATATATAATGTAAATATATAAATACATAAATATTCATATATATATCTATATATATAAAATGTAAATATATAAATACATAAATATTCATATATATATATATATATATATATATATATATATATATATATATATATATATATATTGATATATATATATATATATATATGGGTCTACTTTGTTTCATTGAAAGCTCATTTCACTGAATTTTAATTCACCCTGACCAAATCGCTGAAAGCTCAAATTACTGAAAACTCATTTTACCGAATCACATTTCACTGAAGTGAAGTACTGGCACTGTGTAAAGTACTGTAAGGTAAGTAAAGCTATATACCCTTTTCCCTACTGTAATGTGATCCTGGAGTTAGTATATATGGTTGGGGGGGGTGTGGGGGCACAGACCTTTACAATGGGTGGTGTGTGGGGCGTAGCCCCCCCACTTAGTTTGGGTATATATTGTCTTCTGTGAAGTTAGTCATTGGTGTTGTAAGTATGCATGTCCATGGTTTAAACTGTATTGTTTTGAAGGTTTCGGTGAAATATAATATAAACCCAAACTAGATGGAGGCTAAGGTCCCCAATCTGGGGGCTATGCTATAAGATTTGGCTAGTGGCAGTCGGAACTACCATATAGTCTGGGCAAGGGGGGCATTGCTAGTAAACCTGAGCCAGGCTTCCCCAGGTGTGTGTGTGTGTGTGTGTGTGTGTGTGTGTGTGTGTGTGCGCTTGTATATAAATAAAATCTCAAAGAGTGTGTGTGTCAGTTACTTGGACAGGGACACGAAGCACTGGTTGGACAGAGAGGGTACTGGAGATCTTGATTTGGCCACTCAGCTGAGATCTCAACCCTATAACTGTGCCAGTGGGGAGTCTTATTGGGGATCTGGAGAAAGAGGGAAAAAAACAGCCCCAGACTGACTGTGATCCGTGTGTGCTCTTTAGGGAAATTGTACTTTACTGTGTGTGCATACTTGTCCTCCTCCCAGTGTATATGTTCCCCACTGTTGCCAGTGGTGAGGATTGAGGCTCCTTGATTACTGGGCCAGTGCAAGGGTGTCACAACATTAATGAACTTTTACTTCACTGTCATACTATAAATCATCTGTGCAAATAATTGCCAAGTGCACCTTTATCAGCAGACTCTGTACTGCATATTCATGTACAAATGAGTCACTAGAATTATACTAAGAAGGCAAATTGCAACTATGAATTGCATATGCATGCTTTGTAAGCTGTGTGTAAATTACCTGTTAAGCTACATATATTTTGGTAGTTTCTTTTTTTTTATATTATGATTTTACATTTTTTAAGTTGCCAAGCTGTTTTTACAACATATTGTTTGATGATACCTTGTAGTTCAGGTCATAGCTGCAACTGATCTGTTTAACAAATGAATACATAAACAAATAAAGTAGATGTGGTCTATCTGGAATTCAGTAAGGCCTTTAACTTGGTCTCAAACACACAGCTGGCAGGAAAAGTTGAGGGAATAGGGGTAAGACCAAGATAGGTGAACTAGACTGCATTATGGCTATTGTAGCAATAGCACATTGTGACTGAAAGGGTTATGCTGAGGAGAGCTATAGTTAAGATGTTGTAGCACCCTGTGCAGCTCCTCACTCTGGCAAAAACAGTGTCTTGCTGTAGTCTAAATACCACAAACAGAGCACTAGAGTACTTCAGCCCTTACTGTAAATGCAGTATTGGCATTCCTTTCTGAATGTTGGTACTGCACCACCATCTGACTGGCATTTCTGAATGTTGGTACTGCACTACCATCTGACTGGCATTTCTGAATGTTGGTACTGCACTACCATCCGACTGCATTTCTGAATGCCGGTACTGCATTAGCATCTGACTGGCATTTCTGATTGTTGGTACTACACTACCATCTGACTGGCATTTCTGAATGTTGGTACTACACTACCATCTGACTGGCATTTCTGAATGTTGGTACTGCACCACCATCTGGCTTCCAGTTCTGAATGTTGGTACTGCACTACAATCTGACTGGCATTTCTGAATGTTGGTACTGCACTACCATCTGACTGCATTTCTGAATGCACTAGCATTTGACTAGCATTTCAGTTAATATTGACACTGCACTGCCATCTGACTGGGATTTCTGAATGTTGGCACTGCACTGCTATCTCACTGGCATTTCTGAAGATTGACACTGCACTGCCATCTCACTGGCATTTCTGAATGCCAGTACTGCACTACCATCTGACTGACATTTCTGAATGCTGGTACTGAACTACAATTTGACTGGCTTTTCTGTATATTGGTACTGCACTACCATCTGACTGACATTTCCGAATGTTGGTACTGCACTACCATCTGACTGGCATTTCTGAATAATGGTGCTACACTACCATCTGACTGGCTTTTCTGAATGTTGGTACTGCACTTCCATCTGACTGGCATTTCTGAATGTTGGTATTTTACTGTCATCTGACAGGCATTTCTGAATGTTGGTACTGCACTTCCATCTGACTGGCATTTCTGAATGTTGGTATTTTACTGTCATCTGACAGGCATTTCTGAATGTTGGTACTACACTACCATCTTACAGGAATTTCTGAATGGTGGTACTACACTACAATTTGACTGGCATTTCCATATATTGGTATGGCACTACCATTTGACTGGCATTTCTGAATGTTGGTACTGCTCTACCATCTGACTGGCATTTCCATATATATTGGTACTGCACTGCCACCTGACTGGCATTTCTGAATGTTGGAACTGCACTGCCATCTTCCTGGCATTTCTGAATATTGATACTGCACTACCAGCTGACTGGCTTTTTTGAATGTCGGTACTTCACTACCATCTAACTTGCAATGTTAAGTTGTCTATCTCGCCTTCATTCTTGCTGGATGGGTTCGGAGCCGACCTCGGCTCCGACTCGGCCACTCTAAAGCTCGAGAGTTGGTTCCACCGGCTCGAGGCTCCCCTTATATCCCACAATGCTAGGCGAGAGTTACCCCAGATCTCGTTTGCCGCTAAGCTATCAAGGTTGGTTTTCTACCGGTTCTTGGTAAGTGACTTTTTCTTGTGTAATTTAGTCTATCAAAACCCCTTTAATTTTAATATTTTTACTTATTTCCCTTAGTTTAGAAATTTTATCCCCTTCTAAAAATTCCGTTTTTTCCCTCAAGAACTTTAGGTTCTTCCCTTGGGCCTACAGGCCTTTTCTCTTCCCTAGTGGAGTGTGTGTATTATTTTAAAATCCTAGTTAGTGGTTTTTATTATAATTTAACTTGACAGGGTGTAATTTGTGTGTGTGTTTGTTTACACCTGTTAAAAAATGTCTAAGGAAGCAAAGGTCTCCGGATTCAAGAAGTGTGATGCGTGCTGTCAGAAAATGTCTCTGACAGACGCTCACACTTCTTGTGTCTACTGTCTGGGGTCTTTGCACCTGCAGGACTCCTGTGCTGTGTGCCATGGCTTCAGCCCCAGGGTCCTGCAGGAAAGAAAAAATAAATTGATATTAAGAGGCTTACTCAAGCCAGAGGATTCCCTATCTGTTTCAACAGGAAGCCCTCTAAGGCATCTAGGTCTTCGGCTCCGACAACTGAGCCGAGACCTAAGGTTTCTCAACCTCTGCCTTCATTGGCTCCAGCTGGAGCCGATAAGTCTCAGTCCACAGTTTCTGTGGCTCCTCGCTCGGCCGGAGCCGAGGTAGTAGATTCCCGTGTCGGCTCCGACCAGACCTTCGAGCCGACAACTAGGAAGAGGTCCAGGTCACCATCTCTTGGCTCCGTTCATTCGGCTCCAGGATCTCCCTGCTGTCTGAGCGGGCCAAGATCTCACTCCTCTAGGTCATCGAGGCTGTCGGATCATGACCTTCAGAGGGTAGTGAGTCGACTTCTTAAGTCCGAGGCACTGGCCCAGATGCTTCAGAGCCCGACTCATCAGTCGATGCCTGCCCCGTCCATCAACATATTCCTCCTTGACTCTCTTGAGCTCGGGCCGGGTCGTCGGAACCCGGAGACTGTGATAGCGTCGGAGCCGATACAATTGTCTTCGGCTCCGTCGCTCCGTTTTCTTCCTTGGAAGAATCTCGGTGCCGGACTTCCCTCGTCGGCTCGAGGGGTGAGTGGCATCGGACCTTGTCCGACCCCCTCTCCCTCTCGGTGCTTCGGCGCTGGTGAGTTCGGCTCCGACATCGGCCTCGGAGCCATCACTGTCGGTGCCGAGGGGGGTTCTTAGCTTCTCGGAGCGGGGACCTCTGGCTCTGCCTGACAGTGGTGCATTCGAGGTCATGCGGAGTGTGTTAGAGCCTGGCTCTACTCCACAGTCGGCTCCGTCCGCCCCTCCCTCTACAGTGCCTCAGGTTAAGTCGACTCACTCCCTCATCCCGGACCGCAGAAAGCCAGCTCCTCAGGAACCCCCTGTGGGGATTTCATCCTCTTCCGAGGCCTCTCCTGATTTGGCAGAAGAGCCCCCTCGGAAGAGGAAGTGTAAGAGGAAACACATTGACTCACCTGAGTCCATCATGTCAGACACAGATTTGGATGATTCTGAGGGTTCCCCCCGTTCCCCTTCTGAAGATGTCTCATTTGCAGACATTCTGGAGATCCTGAAACAGAGGGGAAATTGGCCAGCCCTCAACCCTTCGGAGGACGAATCTGTGTATCTTGAGGCATTTGGCTCTCGTCCTTCCACCTTTTTTAAACTTTTTGGTCTCAAACACACAGCTGGCAGGAAAAGTTGAGGGAATAGGGGTAAGACCAAGATAGGTGAACTAGACTGCATTATGGCTATTGTAGCAATAGCACATTGTGACTGAAAGGGTTATGCTGAGGAGAGCTATAGTTAAGATGTTGTAGCACCCTGTGCAGCTCCTCACTCTGGCAAAACAGTGTCTTGCTGTAGTCTAAATACCACAAACAGAGCACTAGAGTACTTCAGCCCTTACTGTAAATGCAGTATTGGCATTCCTTTCTGAATGTTGGTACTGCACCACCATCTGACTGGCATTTCTGAATGTTGGTACTGCACTACCATCTGACTGGCATTTCTGAATGTTGGTACTGCACTACCATCCGACTGCATTTCTGAATGCCGGTACTGCATTAGCATCTGACTGGCATTTCTGATTGTTGGTACTACACTACCATCTGACTGGCATTTCTGAATGTTGGTACTACACTACCATCTGACTGGCATTTCTGAATGTTGGTACTGCACCACCATCTGGCTTCCAGTTCTGAATGTTGGTACTGCACTACAATCTGACTGGCATTTCTGAATGTTGGTACTGCACTACCATCTGACTGCATTTCTGAATGCACTAGCATTTGACTAGCATTTCAGTTAATATTGACACTGCACTGCCATCTGACTGGGATTTCTGAATGTTGGCACTGCACTGCTATCTCACTGGCATTTCTGAAGATTGACACTGCACTGCCATCTCACTGGCATTTCTGAATGCCAGTACTGCACTACCATCTGACTGACATTTCTGAATGCTGGTACTGAACTACAATTTGACTGGCTTTTCTGTATATTGGTACTGCACTACCATCTGACTGACATTTCCGAATGTTGGTACTGCACTACCATCTGACTGGCATTTCTGAATAATGGTGCTACACTACCATCTGACTGGCTTTTCTGAATGTTGGTACTGCACTTCCATCTGACTGGCATTTCTGAATGTTGGTATTTTACTGTCATCTGACAGGCATTTCTGAATGTTGGTACTGCACTTCCATCTGACTGGCATTTCTGAATGTTGGTATTTTACTGTCATCTGACAGGCATTTCTGAATGTTGGTACTACACTACCATCTTACAGGAATTTCTGAATGGTGGTACTACACTACAATTTGACTGGCATTTCCATATATTGGTATGGCACTACCATTTGACTGGCATTTCTGAATGTTGGTACTGCTCTACCATCTGACTGGCATTTCCATATATATTGGTACTGCACTGCCACCTGACTGGCATTTCTGAATGTTGGAACTGCACTGCCATCTTCCTGGCATTTCTGAATATTGATACTGCACTACCAGCTGACTGGCTTTTTTGAATGTCGGTACTTCACTACCATCTAACTTGCAATGTTAAGTTGTCTATCTCGCCTTCATTCTTGCTGGATGGGTTCGGAGCCGACCTCGGCTCCGACTCGGCCACTCTAAAGCTCGAGAGTTGGTTCCACCGGCTCGAGGCTCCCCTTATATCCCACAATGCTAGGCGAGAGTTACCCCAGATCTCGTTTGCCGCTAAGCTATCAAGGTTGGTTTTCTACCGGTTCTTGGTAAGTGACTTTTTCTTGTGTAATTTAGTCTATCAAAACCCCTTTAATTTTAATATTTTTACTTATTTCCCTTAGTTTAGAGAAATTTTTATCCCCTTCTAAAAAATTCCCGTTTTTTTCCCTCAAGAACTTTAGGTTCTTCCCTTGGGCCTACAGGCCTTTTCTCTTCCCTAGTGGAGTGTGTGTATTATTTTAAAATCCTAGTTAGTGGTTTTTATTATAATTTAACTTGACAGGGTGTAATTTGTGTGTGTGTTTGTTTACACCTGTTAAAAAATGTCTAAGGAAGCAAAGGTCTCCGGATTCAAGAAGTGTGATGCGTGCTGTCAGAAAATGTCTCTGACAGACGCTCACACTTCTTGTGTCTACTGTCTGGGGTCTTTGCACCTGCAGGACTCCTGTGCTGTGTGCCATGGCTTCAGCCCCAGGGTCCTGCAGGAAAGAAAAAATAAATTGATATTAAGAGGCTTACTCAAGCCAGAGGATTCCCTATCTGTTTCAACAGGGAAGCCCTCTAAGGCATCTAGGTCTTCGGCTCCGACAACTGAGCCGAGACCTAAGGTTTCTCAACCTCTGCCTTCATTGGCTCCAGCTGGGGCCGATAAGTCTCAGTCCACAGTTTCTGTGGTTCCTCGGCTCGGCGGAGCCGAGGTAGTAAGTTCCCGTGTCGGCTCCGACCAGACCTTCGAGCCGACAACTAGGAAGAGGTCCAGGTCACCATCTCTTGGCTCCGTTCACTCGCCTCCACGATCTCCGCTGCTCTCTGAAGGGAGCCAAAGATCTCACTCCTCTAGGTCATCGAGGCTGTCGGATCATGACCTTCAGAGGGTAGTGAGTCGACTTCTTAAGTCCGAGGCACTGGCCCAGATGCTTCAGAGCCCGACTCATCAGTCGATGCCTGCCCCGTCCATCAACATATTCCTCCTTCGACTCTCTTGAGCTCGAGCCGGGTCGCTGTCGGAACCGAGACTGTGATAGCGCCGGAGCCGATACAATTGTCTTCGGCTCCGCCGTCGGCTCCGCTTTCTTCCTTGGAAGAATCTCGGTGCCGACTTCCCTCGTCGGCTCCGAGGGTGAGTGGCATCGGACCCTTGTCCGACCCCCCTCTCCCTCTCGGTGCTTCGGGCGCTGGTGAGTTCGGCTCGACATCGGCCTCGAGCCATCACTGTCGGTGCCGAGGGGGTTCTTAGCTCGGAGCGGGGACCTCTGGCTCTGCCTGACAGTGGTGCATTCGAGGTCATGCGGAGTGTGTTAGAGCCTGGCTCTACTCCACAGTCGGCTCCGTCCGCCCCTCCCTCTACAGTGCCTCAGGTTAAGTCGACTCACTCCCTCATCCCGGACCGCAGAAAGCCAGCTCCTCAGGAACCCCTGTGGGATTTCATCCTCTTCCGAGGCCTCTCCTGATTTGGCAGAAGAGCCCCCTCGGAAGAGGAAGTGTAAGAGGAAACACATTGACTCACCTGAGTCCATCATGTCAGACACAGATTTGGATGATTCTGAGGGTTCCCCCCGTTCCCCTTCTGAAGATGTCTCATTTGCAGACATTCTGGAGATCCTGAAACAGAGGGGAAATTGGCCAGCCCTCAACCCTTCGGAGGACGAATCTGTGTATCTTGAGGCATTTGGCTCTCGTCCTTCCACCTCCTGGGTGTCCCCCCCTTTGACCCCCTCATGCAGGTGGTTGCTAAGAAGGCATGGACGGCTCCTGATTCAGTGGACCCCACTCCCAGGAGACCCTCCAAGTTCATAACGGCTCCAGCAGACAAACAGTTCTTAACAAAAGGAGTTTCTGTGGATGGTATGGTGGTAGCTGCTGCCACTAAGAAGGAGCTAGCTGATCCTTCAGTACCTGTCCATCCACCTAACAAGGAATCTAGGTCCATGGACAGGTACGGAAGCGGATGTTCTCGTCAGCGACATTTACCATGCGTTCGCTGAACTACCTGTGCCATTTTACTCGTCTTCAAAGGGACTTGATCAAGGAAGCGAGTGAAATGTTAAAGGACCCTACAGCTGCGGGTTTTCAAGATAAGATGAACACGCAGCTGGCTACCCTTAACTCCATAACCAACTCCTCCATGCGCCTTCTTTCTTACGGCTGATGGAGCGAGCAGAGCCGCAGGGACAGGTGTGGCCTTACGTAGGCATGCCTGGATGCTGCTATGCAATTTTGCGGACCCCTTCAAGACGCCTTTCACTAACTCCCGCTTGATGGATCATCCTCTTTGGTCCTCAAGTGAAAGAAACCTTGACTAGGTGCGAAACTGATGGCAAGACCCTTTCTGCCGTCGGAGTCCGTTTTTCTACTCCTTCTAGGCCTTACCCCAAAGGCCAGAAAGGTGTAAAGATGTGGTTCCGTAAACAATCTCAAGGGACTTCGCCTGACGACAGAGTTGTTTCCTGCCAGAGGCAGAGGCGGAATAACAATGGTAGACGCCGCCCCTAGGGGCAGGGGGTCCGAGAACCAGGGCAATCGGGAAGCCTTCCCTGACAAGCCCTTTCAGCATCCCTGAGGTGTTGCCCGACTGCCCATCTTCGGAGGCAGTCGGGGGAAGATTGTCACTGTACCCAGAAGCCTGGCTATCCCTGACTCAAGACAAATGGGTACAGTCCATCATTTCCGAAGGCTATTCTATCCCCTTTCTTCGCATTCCAAATCAGTCAAAAAAATCCCTTCCAGATGTTCCACCCGCTCAAAGGGATCTAGCGGTTTTGGAGATTTCAAAACTGCTTACAAAAAGAGCAATTCAGCCAGTTCCAGCAGACCAGCAAGGATCCGGAATCTACTCAAGGTTCTTTTAGTTCCAAAGAAAACAGGGACTGGAGACCAATTTTGGATCTCAGTGTCTTGAACAGATCAGTCAAGAAAACAAGATTTCGGATGGTCACGCTGCAATCCATCCTTCCCCTTTTGGGCAAAGGAAACTGGATGTGCTCTATAGACCTTCAGGATGCATACTATCACATAAAAATGAACAGACGCTCCAGAAGATCCCTCCGCTCAGGCTGGGAACCAGTCATTTTCAGTTCAGGGCCCTGCCCTTTGGTCTCACCACTGCCCCCGGTGTTTACCAAATGCATGGCAGTGGTAGCTTCTCACCTGAGACGACAAGGATTCCAGGTGTTTCCATATTTGGACGACTGGCTCCTCACAGCTCCCACCAAGCATCTCCTTCTGATGGCCAGGGATTACACTTTTCGCTTGTCAAAGCTGGGTATTTCAATAAATTGCGAAAAGTCTGTTTTGTCGCCTTGTCGTACTATTACCTACATAGGCAAATCTAGATACAGTAAACATGTCTGCGAGACTAACACATCAGAGAATAACAGACATTCACAAACTGGTATCACTCCTTTTCAACAACAACAGAATCAAAGCCAGGTTAGTTCTGAAAGTGTTGGGAATTATGGCAGCGCCATACCTCTGCTTCCATTAGCCAGATTCCACATGGATCCTTCAATGGATGCTCTTTACTCAATGGTCATACCAGCAACTTCCAATGTCTCACACCATTATGATCACGCAAGCGTGCAAAAATCATCTCATGTGGTGGATGTCTTCCCTCAGCTCTTGTTGGGAAGACCCTTTGTTCCACCTCCTCCGGTTGCTACTCTGACAACGGATGCCTCCTGATCGGGTGGGGGCATTATCAGGGCAGGACGGTCCAGGCACATGGCAACCAAACTAATGCCACTTGCACATAAATGTTCTGGAGATGAGAGCAGTGCTTTTAGCGTTGCAAGCCCTTCAAGACTCTCTTCCCTTGGGAACGATTGCAATCCAAACAGACAATATGTCTGTAGTGTGGTACATCAACAAACAAGGCGGAACCAGGTCATACCCCTGTGTCGAGAAGCACTCAGACTGTGGCAATGGGCGATTTCTTCTCAGCGGTTTCTGATAGCAACGCACATCCCCGGAAGTCCAATCAAATTGCGGACAAGTTGAGCAGAGCTATACTCATGCCTCACGAGTGGTCTCTGAAAGACTCTGTAGTGAGAGAAATTTTTCTCAAGTGGGGTCAGCCTTGCTGCGGTCTTTTGCTACTCCCCAAAACAGCAAGTGCAGAGAATATTTCACTCTATTCCCTTTACCAGGCCAACCCAGCAGAGACGCTCTAGTCCAAGTTTGGCCCGGGACTTCTGTATGCATTTCCTCCTTCCCACTAATCTCTCAAGTGATACAGAAAGCTATCGCTCAGAAGGCCTCATTGATCCTCATTGCTCCTTACTGGCCTCGACAAGTGTGGTTCCCCTTTCTACATCGCTTTCTTTTGGAGCGACCGTGGAATCTGGACCTAGTTCCAGATCTTTTGATCCATCAGTCGGGTCAGTTTCATCGCTCCCTCCCCTCTCTGAACCTCACTGCTTGGTTCCTCCAGTTCCAACCTTAGCCAGGCTTCCTCAATTATCTCACTCTGTTAGAGATATTTTGATAGCTTCCCATAAATCTTCCACTCGAAGATTTATTTGAGTAAGTGGAAACGCTTCACATATTGGGCTCAAGGAAAGGACATAGATCCTTTCACTGCTTCCATCTAATTAGTCCTTGATTTTCTAGCTGAACTCTTCCATGCAGGTTCATCTCCCTCTACACTTAAAGTTCAATTGGCAGCTATTTCTAACTTTCATGTGGGTATTTCTGAATCTGCCTTAATGTCCCACAAGCTTTGCAAAGCCTTTTTGAAAGGAGTTTTTCTTCTCAGACCTCCTATAAGAAATCCTCCTTCTCCTTGGGACCTAAATTTAGTTCTTGCTTCTTTGATTCTCCCTTTCGAACCTGCAGTCTCCTGTTCTTTAAAATTATTATCATGGAAGACTCTTTTCTGGTAGCTATTACATCAGCTAGAAGAGTTTCAGAGCTTCAAGCACTCAGCTGTCGTCCTCCTTATCTTTTGTTTCATAAGGACAGAGTATCTTACGAACTAACCCGTCCTTTTTGCCTAAGGTGGTCTCACGTCAAATCTAAATCAAAGCATTGATCTACCTGTCTTTTTCCAGAATACTCCAATAGGTCTGAACAAAAATTACACTGCCTGGATGTTCACCGTCAATTGAGGTACTACTTGGATAGAACAAAACAGTTCAGAAAATCTGATCAGCTGTTTGTCTCCTATGGAAAGCAGAAAGGGACTTTCAGTTTCAAAGGTATCATTATCCAGATGGCTAACATCTTTGATTTCCCTTGTATATGAAATTAGACATCAAAAGCTGCCTGATAAACCTAAGGCCCATTCCACCAGAGCCTTGGCTACTTCTTTAGCCTTCCAAGACAGACTGCCTATTGACACCATTTGTGCAGCGGCTACTTGGGCTACTCCTCACACTTTCATTTCTCATTATAAGTTGGATTTAGCTTCTAGGCATAGAGCTAACTTTGGTTCCACTGTTCTCAGGAGTCTGTTCCGTTAGGCCACCGGGACAAGGTGCTAGGGACGCGGTCCCATCCAGCAAGAATGAAGGCGAGATAGACAACTTAACATATAGAAGTTATGTTCTTACCATAACGTTCCATGTTAGTTGTCTTCTTCTCGCCTTCTTCTTCCCACCCTACTTCCATCTGGCCTGGACAGACCTAGAGGAGTTGTGATTGTGACCTCTCTTTCTACCACCTCTTTCTTAGACATATGCTATTATGCATATTTCCTGGTTCATGATGTAGGTCACCCTTCTTTCTTCCTGTTGTTAGAGGTGGACTCTGTTTTACAGTTATACTGTTACTATTATAAGCTGGGGTTAGCTTACAAAGCGAGATCTGAGGTAACTCTCGCCTAGCATTGTGGGATATAAGGGGAGCCTCGAGCCGGTGGAACCAACTCTCGAGCTTTAGAGTGGCCGAGTCGGAGCCGAGGTCGGCTCCGAACCCATCCAGCAAGAAGAAGGCGAGAAGAAGACAACTAACATGGAACGTTATGGTAAGAACATAACTTCTATTTTCTGAATGTTGGTACTGCAATGCCATATGACTGGCATTTCTGAATGTTGGCACTGCATTGCAATCTGATTGGCATTTCCAAATATTGGTACTGCCCTACTATCTGGCTGTCATTTCTGAATGTTGGCACTGCACTGCCATCTGACTGGCATTTCTGAATGCCGGTGCTACACTACCATTTGACTGGGATTTCTGAATATTGGCAATACACTACCATCTGACTGGCATTTCTGAATAATGGTACTACACTACCATCTGACTGGCTTTTCTGAATGTTGGTACTGCACTTCCATCTGACTGGCATTTCTGAATGTTGGTACTGCAGTGTCATCTGACTGGCATTTCCATATATTGGTACTGAACTATCATCTGACTGGCTTTCCTGAATGTTGGCAGTGGACTACCATCTGACTGGCTTTTCTGAATATTGGTTCTACACTACCATCTGACTGGCTTTTCTGAATGTTGGTACTGCACTTCCATCTGACTGGCATTTCTGAATGTTGGAACTGCAGTGCCATCTTCCTGGCATTTCTGAATATTGATACTGCGCTACCAGCTGACTGGCTTTTTTGAATGTCGGTACTTCACTACCATCTAACTTGCATTTCTGAATGTTGGTACTGCAATGCCATATGACTGGCATTTCTGAATGTTGGCACTGCATTGCAATCTGATTGGCATTTCCAAATATTGGTACTGCCCTACTATCTGGCTGTCATTTCTGAATGTTGGCACTGCACTGCCATCTGACTGGCATTTCTGAATGCCAGTGCTACACTACCATTTGACTGGGATTTCTGAATATTGGCAATACACTACCATCTGACTGGCATTTCTGAATAATGGTACTACACTACCATCTGACTGGCTCTTCTGAATGTTGGTACTGCACTACCATCTGACTGGCATTTCTGAATGTTGGTACTGCACTACCATATGACTGGAATTTCTGAATGGTGGTACTACACTACCATTTGACTGGCATTTCCATATATTGGTACTGCACTGCCAGATGACTAGCATTTCTGAATGTTGGCACTGCATTGCAATCTGATTGGCATTTCCAAATATTGGTACTGCCCTACCATCTGACTGGCATTTCTGAATGCTGGTACTGAACTACAATTTGACTTGCTTTTCTGAATATTGGTACTGCACTACCATCTGACTGACATTTCCGAATGTTGGTACTGCACTACCATCTGACTGGCATTTCTGAATAATGGTGCTACACTACCATCTGACTGGCTTTTCTGAATGCTGGTACTGCACTTCCATCTGACTGGCATTTCTGAATGTTGGTATTTTACTGTCATCTGACAGGCATTTCTGAATGTTGGTACTACACTACCATCTTACTGGAATTTCTGAATGGTGGTACTACACTACAATTTGACTGGCATTTCCATATATTGGTATGGCACTACCATTTGACTGGCATTTCTGAATATTGGTACTGCTCTACCATCTGACTGGCATTTCCATATATATTGGTACTGCACTGCCACCTGACTGGCATTTCTGAATGTTGGAACTGCACTGCCATCTTCCTGGCATTTCTGAATATTGATACTGCACTACCAGCTGACTGGCTTTTTTGAATGTCGGTACTTCACTACCATCTAACTTTCATTTCTGAATGTTGGTACTGCAATGCCATATGACTGGCATTTCTGAATGTTGGCACTGCATTGCAATCTGATTGGCATTTCCAAATATTGGTACTTCCCTACTATCTGGCTGTCATTTCTGAATGTTGGCACTGCACTGCCATCTGACTGGCATTTCTGAATGCCGGTGCTACACTACCATTTGACTGGGATTTCTGAATATTGGCAATACACTACCATCTGACTGGCATTTCTGAATAATGGTACTACACTACCATCTGACTGGCTTTTCAGAATGTTGGTACTGCACTTCCATCTGACTGGCATTTCTGAATGTTGGTACTGCAGTGTCATCTGACTGGCATTTCCATATATTGGTACTGAACTATCATCTGACTGGCTTTCCGGAATGTTGGCAGTGGACTACCATCTGACTGGCTTTTCCGAATATTGGTACTACACTACCATCTGACTGGCTTTTCTGAATGTTGGTACTGCACTTCCATCTGACTGGCATTTCTGAATGTTGGAACTGCACTGCCATCTTCCTGGCATTTCTGAATATTGATACTGCACTACCAGCTGACTGGCTTTTTTGAATGTCGGTACTTCACTACCATCTAACTTGCATTTCTGAATGTTGGTACTGCAATGCCATATGACTGGCATTTCTGAATGTTGGCACTGCATTGCAATCTGATTGGCATTTCCAAATATTGGTACTGCCCTACTATCTGGCTGTCATTTCTGAATGTTGGCACTGCACTGCCATCTGACTGGCATTTCTGAATGCCAGTGCTATACTACCATTTGACTGGGATTTCTGAATATTGGCAATACACTACCATCTGACTGGCATTTCTGAATAATGGTACTACACTACCATCTGACTGGCTTTTCTGAATGTTGGTACTGCACTACCATCTGACTGGCATTTCTGAATGTTGGTACTGCACTACCATATGACTGGAATTTCTGAATGGTGGTACTACACTACCATTTGACTGGCATTTCCATATATTGGTACTGCACTGCCAGATGACTAGCATTTCTGAATGTTGGCACTGCATTGCAATCTGATTGGCATTTCCAAATATTGGTACTGCCCTACCATCTGACTGGCATTTCTGAATGCTGGTACTGAACTACAATTTGACTTGCTTTTCTGAATATTGGTACTGCACTACCATCTGACTGACATTTCCGAATGTTGGTACTGCACTACCATCTGACTGGCATTTCTGAATAATGGTGCTACACTACCATCTGACTGGCTTTTCTGAATGTTGGTACTGCACTTCCATCTGACTGGCATTTCTGAATGTTGGTATTTTACTGTCATCTGACAGGCATTTCTGAATGTTGGTACTACACTACCATCTTACTGGAATTTCTGAATGGTGGTACTACTGTACAATTTGACTGGCATTTCCATATATTGGTATGGCACTACCATTTGACTGGCATTTCTGAATGTTGGTACTGCTCTACCATCTGACTGGCATTTCCATATATATTGGTACTGCACTGCCACCTGACTGGCATTTCTGAATGTTGGAACTGCACTGCCATCTTCCTGGCATTTCTGAATATTGATACTGCACTACCAGCTGACTGGCTTTTTTGAATGTCGGTACTTCACTACCATCTAACTTGCATTTCTGAATGTTGGTACTGCAATGCCATATGACTGGCATTTCTGAATGTTGGCACTGCATTGCAATCTGATTGGCATTTCCAAATATTGGTACTGCCCTACTATCTGGCTGTCATTTCTGAATGTTGGCACTGCACTGCCATCTGACTGGCATTTCTGAATGCCGGTGCTACACTACCATTTGACTGGGATTTCTGAATATTGGCAATACACTACCATCTGACTGGCATTTCTGAATAATGGTACTACACTACCATCTGACTGGCTTTTCTGAATGTTGGTACTGCACTTCCATCTGACTGGCATTTCTGAATGTTGGTACTGCAGTGTCATCTGACTGGCATTTCCATATATTGGTACTGAACTATCATCTGACTGGCTTTCCTGAATGTTGGCAGTGGACTACCATCTGACTGGCTTTTCTGAATATTTGTACTACACTACCATCTGACTGGCTTTTCTGAATGTTGGTACTGCACTTCCATCTGACTGGCATTTCTGAATGTTGGAACTGCACTGCCATCTTCCTGGCATTTCTGAATATTGATACTGCACTACCAGCTGACTGGCTTTTTTGAATGTCGGTACTTCACTACCATCTAACTTGCATTTCTGAATGTTGGTACTGCAATGCCATATGACTGGCATTTCTGAATGTTGGCACTGCATTGCAATCTGATTGGCATTTCCAAATATTGGTACTGCCCTACTATCTGGCTGTCATTTCTGAATGTTGGCACTGCACTGCCATCTGACTGGCATTTCTGAATGCCAGTGCTACACTACCATTTGACTGGGATTTCTGAATATTGGCAATACACTATCATCTGACTGGCATTTCTGAATAATGGTACTACACTACCATCTGACTGGCTTTTCTGAATGTTGGTACTGCACTACCATCTGACTGGCATTTCTGAATGTTGGTACTGCACTACCATATGACTGGAATTTCTGAATGGTGGTACTACACTACCATTTGACTGGCATTTCCATATATTGGTACTGCACTGCCAGATGACTAGCATTTCTGAATGTTGGCACTGCATTGCAATCTGATTGGCATTTCCAAATATTGGTACTGCCCTACCATCTGACTGGCATTTCTGAATGCTGGTACTGAACTACAATTTGACTTGCTTTTCTGAATATTGGTACTGCACTACCATCTGACTGACATTTCCGAATGTTGGTACTGCACTACCATCTGACTAGCATTTCTGAATAATGGTGCTACACTACCATCTGACTGGCTTTTCTGAATGTTGGTACTGCACTTCCATCTGACTGGCATTTCTGAATGTTGGTATTTTACTGTCATCTGACAGGCATTTCTGAATGTTGGTACTACACTACCATCTTACTGGAATTTCTGAATGGTGGTACTACTGTACAATTTGACTGGCATTTCCATATATTGGTATGGCACTACCATTTGACTGGCATTTCTGAATGTTGGTACTGCTCTACCATCTGACTGGCATTTCCATATATATTGGTACTGCACTGC
This sequence comes from Protopterus annectens, assembly GCF_019279795.1. NCBI lineage: Eukaryota > Metazoa > Chordata > Ceratodontiformes > Protopteridae > Protopterus > Protopterus annectens. The sequence continues at coordinate 1,945,878,793 of NC_056741.1, forward strand.
CACCTGACTGGCATTTCTGAATGTTGGAACTGCACTGCCATCTTCCTGGCATTTCTGAATATTGATACTGCACTACCAGCTGACTGGCTTTTTTGAATGTCGGTACTTCACTACCATCTAACTTGCATTTCTGAATGTTGGTACTGCAATGCCATATGACTGGCATTTCTGAATGTTGGCACTGCATTGCAATCTGATTGGCATTTCCAAATATTGGTACTGCCCTACTATCTGGCTGTCATTTCTGAATGTTGGCACTGCACTGCCATCTGACTGGCATTTCTGAATGCCGGTGCTACATTACCATTTGACTGGGATTTCTGAATATTGGCAATACACTACCATCTGACTGGCATTTCTGAATAATGGTACTACACTACCATCTGACTGGCTTTTCTGAATGTTGGTACTGCACTTCCATCTGACTGGCATTTCTGAATGTTGGTACTGCAGTGTCATCTGACTGGCATTTCCATATATTGGTACTGAACTATCATCTGACTGGCTTTCCTGAATGTTGGCAGTGGACTACCATCTGACTGGCTTTTCTGAATATTTGTACTACACTACCATCTGACTGGCTTTTCTGAATGTTGGTACTGCACTTCCATCTGACTGGCATTTCTGAATGTTGGAACTGCACCGCCATCTTCCTGGCATTTCTGAATATTGATACTGCACTACCAGCTGACTGGCTTTTTTGAATGTCGGTACTTCACTACCATCTAACTTGCATTTCTGAATGTTGGTACTGCAATGCCATATGACTGGCATTTCTGAATGTTGGCACTGCATTGCAATCTGATTGGCATTTCCAAATATTGGTACTGCCCTACTATCTGGCTGTCATTTCTGAATGTTGGCACTGCACTGCCATCTGACTGGCATTTCTGAATGCCAGTGCTACACTACCATTTGACTGGGATTTCTGAATATTGGCAATACACTATCATCTGACTGGCATTTCTGAATAATGGTACTACACTACCATCTGACTGGCTTTTCTGAATGTTGGTACTGCACTACCATCTGACTGGCATTTCTGAATGTTGGTACTGCACTACCATATGACTGGAATTTCTGAATGGTGGTACTACACTACCATTTGACTGGCATTTCCATATATTGGTACTGCACTGCCAGATGACTAGCATTTCTGAATGTTGGCACTGCATTGCAATCTGATTGGCATTTCCAAATATTGGTACTGCCCTACCATCTGACTGGCATTTCTGAATGCTGGTACTGAACTACAATTTGACTTGCTTTTCTGAATATTGGTACTGCACTACCATCTGACTGACATTTCCGAATGTTGGTACTGCACTACCATCTGACTAGCATTTCTGAATAATGGTGCTACACTACCATCTGACTGGCTTTTCTGAATGTTGGTACTGCACTTCCATCTGACTGGCATTTCTGAATGTTGGTACTGCACTGTCATCTGACAGGCATTTCTGAATGTTGGTACTACACTACCATCTTACTGGAATTTCTGAATGGTGGTACTACTGTACATTTTGACTGGCATTTCCATATATTGGTATGGCACTACCATTTGACTGGCATTTCTGAATGTTGGTACTGCTCTACCATCTGACTGGCATTTCCATATATATATTGGTACTGCACTGCCACCTGACTGGCATTTCTGAATGTTGGAACTGCACTGCCATCTTCCTGGCATTTCTGAATATTGATACTGCACTACCAGCTGACTGGCTTTTTTGAATTTCGGTACTTCACTGCCATCTAACTTGCATTTCTGAATGTTGGTAATGCAATGCCATATGACTGGCATTTCTGAATGTTGGCACTGCATTGCAATCTGATTGGCATTTCCAAATATTGGTACTGCCCTACTATCTGGCTGTCATTTCTGAATGTTGACACTGCACTGCCATCTGACTGGCATTTCTGAATGCCAGTGCTACACTACCATTTGACTGGGATTTCTGAATATTGGCAATACACTACCATCTGAATGGCATTTCTGAATAATGGTACTACACTACCATCTGACTGGCTTTTCTGAATGTTGGTACTGCACTTCCATCTGACTGGCATTTCTGAATGTTGCTACTGCACTGTCATCTGACTGGCATTTCTGAATGTTGGCACGGCACTGCCATCTGCCTGGCATTTCCATATATTGGTACTGAATTATCATCTGACTGGCTTTTCTGAATGTTGGCAGTGGACTACCATCTGACTGGCTTTTCTGAATATTGGTACTACACTACCATCTGACTGGCTTTTCTGAATGTTGGTACTGCACTACCATCTGACTGGCATTTCTGAATGTTGGTACTGCACTACCATATGACTGGAATTTCTGAATGGTGGTACTACACTACCATTTGACTGGCATTTCCATATATTGGTACTGCACTGCCAGATGACTAGCATTTCTGAATGTTGGCACTGCATTGCAATCTGATTGGTATTTCCAAATATTGGTACTGCCCTACCATCTGGCTGGCATTTCTGAATGTTGGCACTGCACTGCCATCTGACTGTAATTTCTAAATGCTGGGACTGCACTATCATCTGACTGTCATTTCTGAATGCCAGTGCTGCACTACCATTTGACTGGGATTTCTAAATATTGGTAATACACTACCATCTGACTGACATTTCCAAATATTGTACTACACTGCCATCTGGCTGGAAGTTCTGAATGTTGGCAGTGTGCTACCATCTGACTGGCTTTTCTAAATATCGGTACTACACTACCATCTGACTGTCATTTCTGAATGCTGGTGCTGCACTACCATTTGACTGGGATTTCTGAATATTGGTAATACACTACCATCTGACTGACATTTCCAAATATTGTACTACACTGCCATCTGGCTGGCAGTTCTGAATGTTGGCACTGCACTGCCATCTGCCTGGCATTTCCATATATTGGTACTGAACTACCATCTGACTGGCTTTACTGAATGTTGGCAGTGCACTACCATCTGACTGGCTTTTCTGAATATTGGTACTACACTACCATCTGACTGGCATTTCTGAATGTTGGCACTGCACTACCATCTGACTGGGATTTCTAAATGCCGGTACTGTGCTCCATCTGATTGGCTTTTCTGAATATTGGTACTGCAGTATAATCTGACTGGCATTTTGAATGTTGGTACTGCACTACCATCTGACTGGCATTTCTGAATGTTGGTACTGCAATACCATTTGACTTGCATTTCTAAATGTTGGTACTGCACTGCCATCTGACTGACATTTCTGAATGCTGGCACTGCACTACCATCTGACTGGCATTTCTGAATCTCACTGCTACACTACCATCTGACTGACATTTCTAAATGGTGTGACTTCACTGCTACCTGACTAGCATTTGCCAGTTTTGCCCTCTGACACCTAGTTCCCTTTACTGAGCCCAAGTAGCTACAAGAGTAACACAAGTATTAGCCCTGAGTTTAGTACTCTGCACTGGGTTTATTTCATACATACTTGACAGAAAAGCTAACAGACTTGATCTGTTGACACAAAGCTAGATCTGGCAGTAGAAGATGGAGGAAGAGTCTGAGAAAGGCTTTGGAAAGGCCGAACAAGTGGCAGAAAGATGGAGGTTAAGGCTGAGTGCAGACAAATGCAAAGTGCTGCAACTAATCCACAGCAGTCCTAGTATGATATACAGCTAGGTTGAAAAATGAAGGTAATAACAGCAGAGCAAGACTATGATCTGTGGAGTGTTGATCATACCTTTACTGACCACAAGGTGCAGTGTGAGATAGCAGTGATAGCAGCAAACAGAATGTTGGGATCTATCCTCTGGGGGTAGAGTCTAGAGGCAAATAGGTGATGATTTTACTGTACAGTGCTTTGACAGACCACACCCTGAGAAGTGAGCAGCTTTTGGATGTCATATAAGGAAAAAGATATTCAGGCTGCTGGAAGGAGTCCAGAGGCAAGTTATCAGAAAGACCTACGAGAGAAAGGGGATAGGATATTATGACCAGAAACTAGTGGAGATGGACTTATTCTCACTAGAGGTCAAAAGAAGCAATGAGGAAATGATATGGGTATACAAGACCATGTCAGGAAGATATCAAGACATCATCAAGAAAAGGAAGGATGGGGTGAGGGTGGGGGGGGGGGGGTTGGCACAGACTACAGATTTACTTACCTAGTACTCCTTAGGTGTTTGATAGTACTTCTCCATAGAATAGGTTATGGACTCATTGAATGGATTGGTGGAATGAGTGGCAGAAATTAAATCCATAGAGGCATCCAGGAAGGCAAAGTCAAGGGATGAGGTGGGTAAAGGTGAGGAGAGAAGATAAGATGGATGAGAGAATATTAAATAAACTTAAAGGGTGCATTACAAAGTCTTATGGGGTTCTTCTGTTTTCAAGGGAAATGTATCATTATGTAGCAGACTGTAGCATCATAAGCGTGGTAATCAGGACTATGCATTTCACCTTGTCTGAGAGGGCCAACTGTTGCATGGTGCTAATATCCATGGTTAAATAATGAACTGGCCAGACACTGAACTGAACTTAAACTTTTGCTGCTATCACTTGTATTTTTTTCCTAGATTTTTTGTTTTGTAAACCCTGACCATTTCAGTATTAACCTACCTTGCTTCTTCTGTAAGTGGTCAGTTATGGTAGCTGAGTCAAAACTCTGTGAACAAGCTACAGCCTTAAGCGATAGGTCTGACTTGTATACTTTTTGCCATCTTGATTTACAGACAGTTACAATGTCGACAGGAATTTCCTCTAACATCCATATGTAGTTATAGTCATCAAGAAATCACTGTTAACAGTCATGTTTTGAGGTGGCTATAGGTATCTCAAACCTGGAGTTAATTAAATTTATCAGAAATTATTTTAGGGTTATTGACATTTTTCTAGCTGTAGTTTATCACCTCTTCACCCATGTACATATTCATAGTTTAGTATTAATGCAGTATATGCTTCCAAAAAAACTACTTTGCTTTTTATTTTTATACATGTTGATGGTATGCAAATTAGTATTTATATAAACATCTGAATTACATAAGGTGTATTGGTCACATTCTGAAGTACTTTGTTTTACAATTAATTTCATTTCCAGTTATACTCATCATGTTAAAGTTGTAAATGATTTTATAAAAAAAGAGAATTAGTATGTGTAACTTGATTGTTTAATTTCATTGTTTACTCATTTTTTCTATAACTATACCCACAAAATGATGTCATGTTAGGTGTTTAGTAACAATTTATATATATTTTCAAAGCATTCTGAGTGATCATAAACAACGTCTTCAGAAGAGCAGCTTCTTTGTCACATCATGTATTATGATTCACTTGCTAAACCTAGTTGACATATTTTCTTTCTATAAAGTAAGAAGCTTCTACTAATGCATTTAGCACAGAAATGTAATAGACCATATATGAACTTAGGTAGTGGGGCATTGTGGGTTTGGTCTTTCATGATGTCATGGCAGGGATTTTCATCTGCAGGAACATTCAGCAAAATAAAATGCAAAACAACACATTTTTTTCATCAAAAAATTTATTGAAGATGGTAATACCCAACTTCAGGGAGGTTTTACTTACAAGTCTCAGAAAGAGACCGATACGCTTTATAGCTAACTGTATGATATTTAGAATAAAAAGTTATGAATTTAAGTTTGTTGCTGTAGTTTCTGTATTTGTCATGTAGATGACATATTTTTACTTTGTGGTTGGTTTAGATAATGTAATATAAAGCCTGACTTTCTTAGGGATAATCACATGCCATTGTCATAATTTTATAATAAAAAAGCTCTTTTACTTGTACTTTGTCTATATAAGTGACAGCTCAACAGATAAAACCTTTAATAATCATAACTGTTCTCTAGGTCTGCATTGCAAAGTACAAAGTATATACATAAAGGGAAAGCTGGAGCTAAGAATTAAGCAAACCAAAACTCACGAGTTGCCCTTTAAAACAGGCAGGTCTACTAAGAAGCTTAGTATTACTGGTGCAAGCAATCAGTGCACATGTAATAAAACATTTGTCTTCATTTTAGGGGAACTCCTTCTGCTGGAAGTACTTCTGAACTCAATGAATGGAACAGTGTACTACGTAAAAGCGATTTCATGTACAGATATCCTCCAAAGGGAATAAAGGTTAGTTAAATATCATATTCCAGTCCTGTCGTTAGTAAAGTTATATTCCTACCACAGGAATATAGTGTCTGACTTTTAGTCTAGTAACAAAGTTTAGTTTCAGATGTTTTCTTCTCTGCCTTTTTTTCTGTCTCTCCACTTGCCAACCATCAGCTCCACTCATCTAATTACTGGCCACTCTATTATCTGATTGTACTGGCCTGGTAGCTGTACTAGAGGTGAAAGCTGGCCAGTAGTAGGTCATCCTACTGGCTTGTAGCGCATTTTTCCCTATCCCCTCTTCTCCCCTTGCATGTCTTGCTAGAGTAGCATCTAAAATCGTGGTTCCAGTGATGTATATGTGCTTCTCCCTCCCATTCCCAAATCCTCATTTACTATACTGCTTGGCAGTCTGAAATGATCCCACACGCTTACACTGAATCCCCAACTATGGTGTTTCTAGACTGTTTAACATGCTGAACTGCCTGGCATTTTTGGCTACTCCCTGCTGCAATACCATTAGATGCCCACCAGATGGCATTGGTACAGTGGGACAGATTGCATTCCTTCATCCTTGGGTGGCTGAATTGATCTCGGCACATCATACTCACTAGACGAATCTGGCTCATAAAGGGTGCAGTTAGGGTTACATTGCTCACTGCAGTGGAGGGGCTACACAGTGTCAGATATTAATCGGCATAATATATGAATGTATGGTAGAAATCTCTATAAAAGCCCATTTTAGACTTCAAATAATTTCTGATCTTAATGCAGCATCAGACCTTGTTTGTGTATCCCCAACTTAGGAATGACTGTGATTACTTTCCCAGTTTGGATGCTACTATTCTGGACTGGTACTTACTGCTATATTACACATGAACAGGCTGTAATGGCGTGGCTTTTGCCATGAGCTGCAACTCAAGAAAAACATTAGAAAGTAACAACCCTCTTAAATATGCCAAACTTGAGATCATAAGATGCAGGATTCTTTTTGGTGGCTATTCCATGTTAAGAATTTGTAAATACCACTTTTGAAGAGCTTCTGGTACCCCCAACTAATATGGTGATACTGGGAGAGTTCATTGCCTTGTTTTCCCTGATCCTTAAACAGGTAATTAGCACCTCTCTGTTGTTTGTGGAAAAAAGTACTTATTTGTACATTAAATTGCTTTATCATGTTTAATCTTAATGAGCAGATATTATCTGGAGAGGAGAATTAAAGTGAAAATTTCCAAAAGTAAACACATAATATGTAAGAACAAGAAATGCAAAATATGTTGACACATGCAGAAAAGATTTCTGAGGCAACGGAACACATTTATAAAAAGCCTTAATAAAAGTTTAACATAAAAAATTAAGCATATGTAGACATGCAAGTACATATAAGGGGGGTTAGGGTTACACATGGTTCCAACTCTATAGCTAGTTCTGTTACATCAGTAGCAAAGCTGATCCAGATCAGTCACAGCATACTAGCATATAGTTTTACATAATTAACAGGGGAAAGCATTACTAATGGCAAACACTTATAATTCTGTCAGTGAGCTAGGTCCTAACAACTATGGCCTAAAGTTCTGGTACACACAAAATGAATAGTTATTAGATTTCCTGACCCCTGCTCTTGGTCTCAAAGATAGCAGGATCTTCATTGCTTTCTATATACAAAGAAAAGTGTCTTATCCACTAAATGGACAGCATATTTCCATATCATTTTTACCCCCACACCCCTTGCTACTTAAATATACCAACTCCAAGATTGCACTACAGTGAAGAAAATGGCAAATCCTGAGTTCCGCACTATATGGCGATCTCCATAGAAAGTGTTCAGAGTTCCAAAACTTCGACCATATGGTATTGGCCATATGGTCTTTGGAGTTTTGGAAGTTCAATAAAGTGATAGGGATCCATATGTGTGTGTGTATATATATATATATATATATATATATATATATATATATATATATATATATACACACACACACACACACACACACACACACACACACACACACACACACACACACACACACACACACAAACACACACATACACGCATACAGAGAGAGGAGAGTGAGTGAGTAGAGGCTTTGAAATAAACTAACATATTGTGAAGAAATTAAAGGATTTAAAAGGTTTATTAGAAAAAACTGATTTCTTTTTTTTTTTCACATCCCTCACTTATTGATAAACTGTGACTCAGCTTTCTGGAATGCAGATGTTTTCCTCTGTGTGGCTGTAATTTGTAATCTCAGAATGAGCCAACCCAGCAAGAGCAGATCTAGGTTAGGAGGAATGTATTTTCTCAACCCAACAGTGACTGAATGCTTCAGTTGGGACCACTGCTTAGGACAATGACAAATCATGTGAAATGAAGATATTCTGTTGAGTCTTACAGTGGAAATATATGAGGAAGTACATTGGGCTCATTTTACTGAACTCTTGAATTCTGTATGTTGGATTCATCATCTGAATCTGACCTTGAATAAGGTAAAATAGAGCTGAAGCATGTTCAAATGGGGCCCTAGGCAGGATAATGAATTAGTGCCCCTCTGCAGCCATTCCAGAGTCCCATAAATTAGCTTTCTCTCCCTCTATTTACTGTAAGGACTGTTTAAACATGCCAGTGTTTGCACTATTTTCTTCTTTACTTCTACAGCGATTACAGATACTTGGATTTAATGTAAACCCTTTATTTAAAATTTTATAGGATAAAAACTGATAGGCATTTACTAAACAAAGCACTACATTCTCACAATGGAAGCAGTCTAAGCATTAGCAACAGTAAACATCTGCTCTTGAAACATACATTCATTGAAACTGCTTTGAAATCCATCTGGCCAGTAGTGGATTAAATGTACCTTTGGGTTGTTTTCAAACTATGGGACCCCTGCACACATTTGTAGAACCATGCATAAATATGTTGTTTGATTCACCTTCCTGATTGTATTAAATTATATTTCTTGTTTAATACACCACCACTTAGCAACACTTGCAACAGTGTGTTTTAAATTTGTAGTTTTGAACATTTTTTCCATTAAGCAGTGAAACTAAATGTATAAACTAATAATGACAAAACTACCCATTTTAGAATATTTCAACCATAAAAGGCCACTCAAATGGCTGTCATTATAATCCACCAAGACTGGTCAATATGCATAATCTTTGCAGAAGTAAAAGTCATCTACACAATTCCACATTAAAGAGAACTATTATTAATGCAAAGGTTGCTACTGGCAAGCAAATTTGCATTTCAATGCTTCATCTACAAATGCACTGCCTGCTGCCTTTGAAGAATAAAATGCCTATCATGATGATGAAAATGTCTATGTTACATTAAAAAATATTGTGTGCTGGTGATATGCAATAGGGAATGGCGTGGAAACTGACAACAGGTTCATCGTTACTAGGCATCTCATCCAAAGGATGACACACTCAGAGGTGTAGCACCCCACCCCCTTATATTGCACTGTAGTGTCAGCAATCAATCTACCTTGTGTGGGAAGAGAACCCCTAGCATTCTGTAACAAAAGCAAGTGTGCTTCCTATTGCACCATTGGAATTGACTATGAACAGCACAACTCTGTGACTGACAGTGACAGAATGTTGTCCTCAGTGATTTACAAAAAAAAAAAGTTAAATTAAAGGAGATCTGGCAGCTGGTGTGGAGGTTTAAGGCACTTGACTGCCAATAATTAAGGTTCATATTTTGACTCTGTGCAAAGTCACTTAACTAGACAGTGTCCCTAATTAGGGAATTTTACACACACACACTCACACACAAACAAATGCATGCTTAATTGCTCTAAATGGAAAAGTGCATTCACTGGAATGGGGCTTGCTATTATGAATAGCCCCCCCTCACACAGATGAAAAATTCCAATCTGCTCTTGCACATCTCCCTGTTTTGTTGCCAGTCTCCTGGAAAAGTATGCAAGCATCTCCTAAGTAAATCCCTAATGGCTGTGCTGAAGATGACATCAGTACAATGCTAAGGATTCAGGTGCTTGGTGTTTTGGTATACAGAATTCGTTTTTTTTAATTTTTTTATAGCGGAATGCCCCCCCGCCAGCCAACATGAGCTTTAGGCAGCTGCCTAGGTTGCCTAGTACTGGTTGTGGCTCTGAAGTTAAACCATGTTAGAAATTTTATAACAAATCTGTAAAAACTAATTGTAACCTTATTTGGTCTATAGGATTAAGAATAAGCAGGTCATCTGTCAATTAGGGTGCCTGTACATTGTAATGAAAGTGATAAGAACAAACAACAGAATATCCATAGAAGTAAAACTGAGTACATCCAATGTTGTCTATTTTCATCTGTTTCAAACATAAGAGTTGTCAGATCTGACCACATCTGACTTTGACACCGACTCTGAACCTTCTTTGGATCCAGAGCTCTGACTCCTTCCCTACCCACAATTCCCTGTGTGACAAAGGAGGTACTGCCAGCACAGCTAGCTGGAATTTTGTAAATAATTATATGTCATTTGTGAATATCAACATGATTTATATAGAAGTGTGACAGAGGGAAATGGTGCCAGCACACCTCTCTGGAATTTTGTAAATAATTATATGTCATTTGTGAGTATCAACATGATTTATATAGAAGTGTGACAAAGGGAGATGCTGCCAGCACAGCTGTCTGGAATTTTTTAAATGGTTATGTGTCAGTTGTGAATGTCAACATTCTTCATATAAGATGTTTGTGTTACAAATGAATTAGAGCTGTATGTCATATAAGATGATTTGTACAGACGTGTGCTGAAGAGGTATTTTACAAGTGCTGTTTGAAATGCATCCACATTGTATCCTATTGGAACAGAATGGAAATGTACATACACTATTGTAACTGTTTAAATGTATATATTTTAATAGAGGAAATTGGAATACAGAAGGTTAACTTGCAAAACTTCAGAAAAATAGCTAAAATTAAATTACTTTATGGCTGTGCCAAAAAAGATGTTTTCTTTCAGTTTCAGTACAGCAACAGACCCAATGTGTGTGCTGAGAAGTTTTCTGTATTGTCTTGGAAGTGTTATATTGTTTTATGACTTCCAGGATCTGCAAAGATCTGAGGAAAGCCCTTGTGTATGTATTTTCACAGGTAGATGCTAAATACTGCTAGCTTTCAGCAGTGAGGGTTTTATCTGGGATAGAATCAGATGACAAGAAATGATGCCATTCCTCAAGCTGTCACAGCAGTAATATTTGAGATATTAATTTAACCACTCTCTGAGAGAGACTGAGCATTTTGTATTCTGTCTTTGACAGGACAATATCAAGATCCATTCACCACACATCTGCCTTGCTATGAGTAAATAAATAAGTCTGGAGAACAGTTTAATTCTCTTAGATAATAGTCAGGAATATAGCAAGGCTTATTTTAGATATTTTTCTTTATTTATTTGAGACTGTCCTGCAATGTTGTTTTAAATATTCCCTGTGATTTTGAACTCTGATATCACTGTAAATATATACTGAGTATTTTCTTGTTCTTTTATTATTTATTATTAAATATATTTAAACCTTTCATTGTGGCTGATTTGTCTATACATATTTAAGCTCTGAGAGTACGTGTATATTTATATGGTGACACTGTGTAAGCCACTCCTAATAGCTGTGCTGTTGGTCCAACTACCATTTGTATTGATAGTAACATTACACAGTAAGATTGGACAGCCTTTGTTAAGGGCCTTAAAGTAGCTGATAAGGAGCTGTCTGGTGACAGTAATTACTATTTTATAGTCTGGGCAGAAGGGGACATAGCTAGTAAACCTGTGACAGCCTTTCCCAGGTGTGTGTGGGTGTGTGTGTGTGTGTGTGTGTGTGTGTGTGTATGTGTCTGTGTGTGCATGCGTGTGTGTGTGTGTGTGTGTGTGTGTGTGTGTGTGTGTGTGCGTGTGTGTGTGTGTATGTGTGTGTGTGCATGTGTGTGTCAGCTACTTGGGCAGGGACACGAACAGAGAGGGTACCGGAGGTCTTGGCTTGACCACTCAGCAGAGATTTTAACCCTATAGCTGTGCCAGTGGGGAGTCTTATTTGGGATTTGGAGAAAGAGGGAGAAGTCAGCCCTGGACTGACTGTGGTCTCTGTGTACTGTTAAGGGAAATTGCCCTTGATGCAGAAAGCTGCATCTGGAAATACTGTGTGTGTACCTGTCATCCTCCCAGTATACGTCCCTTATTGTTTCCAGTGGTGAGGATTGAGGCTCCTTGATTTCTGGGCCAGTGGTGGGGCGTCACACCCTGGACTCTAGCTCAACTGGTCAGATCTCATTTGCTGCTTGAAGCCATCAGACATGTGAACAATCTGTCCTACAGTGCACTGTATCCTTTGTGGATCAAGGCTAACTCCTTCTCCTACCTTGAGAGCTTTGTCTCCTTTTCTTGTTTCTAGATAGTGCTTGGTGTAGCTTTTAGTTAGTTTGCTAGTGCAGTTGTTGCTGTTCTATCTTTTTCTTCTGCGTTTTTTCAGCCTTTTGGCAGAATCTGTTGTAGTTTAAAAAAATTATATTGTAATAGTATTAGTATTGATATTAGTTATTGAGAGTAGGGCTGTATATTTTGGATAATCTTCATTTTTTTGTAGATGGATGCAAATCCATCTTAGGGTTATCCCGGTACATCACATGAGAAGCTACTGAACACTGGCCATTGTACCCCTCCATTTTCTGAGTCCATACTGATCTGTCCTTTGGGTCTGGTGTTATTGGGTCCAACTGGAACCAGAGCACCTTTATTAGCACCAGAGCTGCTGACAGCTTTGATGCTGACTGCTTCTCTATCTCTTTCGACACTGATGCCATTGGATTGAGAGGAGACTCAAGACAAAGCTTCAGTGCCAAGTTCTGGGGAAGCGAGTCAACACCAAGATTCTCCATGCCAACCCTCCCTCCTGTGGATTTGGCCCTAGATAGCTCAGATCCAAGGTCATCTTTGGGGCCAGGAGTCATTGGTACTAAGGGTTCACTTCCTACCTTGAATTGAAGAGTATCCTCAGTGCTGGTGGTGGCCTCAGCCTTGAAAGCTTTTGAAATGGTTTTGGCAAGCTTCAAAGAGAAAGAGTCTCCAACTAGTATGGCTCAACCCAAGACCCAGCCAGGATCTGCTCCCTCACCTCATCACCTTGTCATACAGAGGCAGCCAGTCTGAAGGGATTCTGAGTTAATTTGCTTTGTCAGTTTATTTATTTATTTATTTATTTATTTATTTAACATTTGTTGACCGGGAAAGTCCGACTAGGTTCCACAAATCCTGTTTTCAGTGGAGGCCCGGGGAGAAATGCTCCAGAAGCATGTCTTTAGAATGTGGGAGGAAACCGGAGTACCCGGAGGAAACCCACGCGAATGCAGGGAGAACATGCAAACTCCACACAGAAGGCACCCCAGCCGAGAATCGAACCGGAGAACCTCTTGCTGTGAGGCAACAGCATTAACCGCTGCACCACTGCGCCGCCCAATCTGTCCTACAGTGCACAGTTTCCCTTCAGATTCAGAATGATCTGCAGCTCCCCCAGAAGGTGTTCACAGAAAGCAGACATGCAAACAGAAGCACACAGATTCTTCTCCATAGTCACTCGCCGAAGACTCTAACTTAGAGGAAGGGAAGGGTTCCCCTTGCTCCATCTTTGAAGATGTTACTTTTGGTGATATACTTGAAGTAATGACGCAGAGATGGGGTTGGTCATCCCGAAACCCTTTGATGAGTCAATTTTCTTGGAAGCCTTTGGTTCCGGATCAACATCATCCTTGCCACCTGTTGATCCCTTTATTGACCTTATGGCTCAATGGACATGGAAGAAACCTGATGTGGTGGAAATAATCCCCAAAAAAGCACATCACATCTTAGCTGCGCCTAAGGACAGGAAACACTGGAGCAAGGGTCCACCTATAGATACTATGGAGGTTGTGGCAGCCACTAGGAAAGAGCTATGGGAAGAGAGTTCATCTGTTCACCCTCTTAACAGAGATTCTAGGGCAATGGACAGATTTAAGAAGCAGGCCTACACATCAGCAACTTTTGCTCTTGGATTGCTTAATTATTTGGCACACCTAACCAGATTCCAGAGAAACATGACCAAAGATATCACCAAGTCTATCTCGGGGATATTGCCTGTGGATGTTCAGTAAATGGGG